>NC_056730.1:512448210-512602739 GCF_019279795.1 Protopterus annectens | reverse complement strand
GAAAATTTGTAAAAGTAACAAGATTCAGTTTCAGTGTTGTCTGTCAATATTCTTATTGAAATGTTAGAGATTTTATTCTTCTATTAGGACATTTGCAACTCAGTGGGTTTGTTTCCAAGAATCCAAATGCTCAAAGCAATGCTGTCTGGAACTGAGGGGGAACTGTTGTATAAGTACATGCACTAATAAGCAACACTATTGCTGAACATATGAAAAGTAATTTTCTGTAAACGAAAAAAGAAAGCATGTTGCAACAAGCATGAAAATAAATACAACTGTCCAGGCTGGAATAATCATTCCACTAAGTTTTACCAAAACAAGTGCATACTAAAGATGTAACTTCAGTGCTGCAAAGAATGCAGATTTGAGTGTGACTAGATTAACAAATCTAATGGCCTGTGGGTGGGGGAGGGGGAATACAAAAGAACAAACAGTAAAGTCTTAGCATTTCCTAATAACAACCTGTCTCTGTATAAATATATGACTTACACTGCACTAAAAGATAAACAAAGTACTCTAGCAAGTAAATGATTTTAGAAACAAAATAATGCCCCTTTAAAAGTATTACATTACTGCTGTGTTTTCTATAGTAGTAGCAGCAGTAGTAGTTAGGTCATTAAATGCCTGAAAGGCTACTTTTCCCAATGGATAAATGCACAGATTAAACTAATGAATGGGTGACACTGAGACTGTTGTCAGTAGAACTGCAATTTGAGATGGAATTTGGCTAACACCTTTGAAGCTTCCTGCAGGCAATCTTCCCCCAACCCCCTCAGCCAAAAGTGAGCATGCTCAGCAGGGCAAACCTGAAATGTAAACAAAGGCTGAATCAAAACAAAAAATCCCTGGGATTGTCCCTTTAAGCATAAGGGCTATTCAGACTGTACCAGAAGAAGAAAAGGGACAAGGTTTCTACTCAAGACTTTTCCTGATACCCAGAAAAGACAACCTATGGCGTCCTATCCTGGACCTTTCTATCCTAAACACCATTTTGGTGATCCCAAAATTAAGATACTAACTCTTCACCAGCTGCTTCCTATGCTAGGCAAGGATGCCTGGTTGGCAACACTGGATTTAAAGTAAGCCTATCTGCACATCCCAATCAGGGAGTCTTGCAGAAGATACCTACGCTTCAAAGCAGGCTACATGCACTATCAGTTCGCTGCACTGCCCTTTGGCTTATCTACTGTGCCCAGAGTATTCACAAAGTGCCTAGCTCCAATCATTGCATTTTGCAGGCAAAGAAATATTCAAATTTACCCATACTTGGACGATTGTCTAATTCAGGCAGAAAGCTATGACATACTTTTGAATCATCTGGCATTTGTACAAAAGGTGCTAACTTGTCTGGGGTACACCATAAACAAAAAGAAATCACATCTTGTACCCTCTCAACAAATTATATTCCTGGGAGCAAGCTTGAACACAACTTCCCAGATGGCTTTCCTCATGCCAGAGAAACAAATTCATTTAACAACTTACTTCAAACTAATAGCCACAAAAACCCTGCTATCTGCAAGGTAAATACTGCAAGCCTTGGGGTTCTTGGCCTCCTGCATTCTACTAATTCCATATGCAAGACTGCATATGAGGGAACTACAATTTTATCTTAAAAGCCTATGGTGTCAACATTCTCAAGATCTAGAAGCAATGATTCCTAGCATGCCTTGCCTACAGTTAGTTCCTTTGGTGGGCGGAGGCCTGCCACCAAAACAAAGGACTACCATTCACTCTATCCCCTGTCGCCCAAACCCTAACAACAGATGCATTAGATTATGCATG
Organism: Protopterus annectens; assembly: GCF_019279795.1. Lineage (NCBI taxonomy): Eukaryota > Metazoa > Chordata > Ceratodontiformes > Protopteridae > Protopterus > Protopterus annectens. Next base: position 512,600,957 of record NC_056730.1, on the reverse strand, counting down.
AAGGGCTCACCTGGCAGGGAAGTGCATTCAGGGCAAATGGAACCCAAGTCAAATGCACCTGCATATCAATCAAAAAGAAATGTTAGCTGTACAGCATGCTCTGACAGCTTTCAAGGACCACATTCTTCCAGGAGAATTAATGGCAAAGACGCACAACACCACTGTTATGTGGTACGTAAACAAGCAGGGGGGGTACCCATTCATACCCCCTCTGCAGACTTGCCATGGTTCTGTGGAACACAGCCTTGAGCTACCAAGTGCATCTACAGGCTCAATTCCTGCCAGGAAAACTAAATACATTAGCAGACGAACTAAGCAGAACTCTCATGGACCCACACGAGTGGAATCTGGAACCAAAGACTTTCAACATGTTGATAAACAAATGGGGGAGCCCAGATATAGACCTGTTTGCCTTTCCTACTCTGCCTCTCCTCTCCAAAGTACTCCTAAAGATCAAACATAACAAACCAAGGATGATACTGATTGCACCAGACTGGCCACGCCAACACTGGGTACCCCCTCTTGCTCAGTGTGTCACAGCTAGCCCCATGGCACCTGCCTCAGACCCCTACCCTGCTGTCACAGCAGGAGAGCTAGATTCTCCACCCCAAGCTTCAAACCATGAACCTGGCAGCCTGGCTAATTACCTAATGTCTCAGTTACCGTCCCTCAGTAAACAAGTGTTGGATGTCTCATTTTGGGGGCAAGGAGGCCTTGTACTAGAAAATCTTATGCTGAAAAATGGAAAAGATTCTATGCCTGGAACCAAACTCAAGGGATGGCCACAGCAGCGCCCAATTTACCTCAGATTCTTCAATACTTAACTGAGAAGTTTCACAAGGGCCTTTCCTTTTCCTCCTCCAAAATTCACGCCTCAGCCATTTCAGCTCATTCTAATACAGAACCTCCTCATATTTTCTCACCCACTGCTCAAGCAGTTTCTCGGCGGGCCAAAAACTTAAGGCCACCCAGAAGAGCCCCAACTCCAGCCTGGGACCTTAACTTTGTATTGGAAAAACTCACTCGGACTCCTTTTGAACCAACTGCAAGTGCAGAGTTAAAATTCCTATCTTGGAAAACCGCTTTCCTGTTAGCAATCACTTCAGCAAGAAGGGTATCTGAGTTACAGGCCCTTATGGCAGTGGAGCCTTTCATCATCTTTCATGCAGACAGGGTGTCCCTCAGGACCAGTCCCTCCTTCATGCCCAAGGTGGTATCCAGTGTGGCTCTTAATCAATCCATTCATTTGCCAACCTTTTTTTCTAATCCACAGAACAAAGGGGAATGGATACTGCACTCCTTAGATGTGCACAGACAACTTAGATTTTACCTGGACAGGACTAAACCTCAAAGGAAATCTGAACAACTGTTGGTGGCATTTGCTGCAGGGGCAGAGGGGAAGGCTATTTCAAAGCAAACCATTTCTAAATGTATAGGCCATTGCATTCATTTCTGCTATAAGCACCATGGAAAACCTATCCCACAAGGGGATTTAGACCCCAATCAACCAGGGCTGCATCTACCTCTACAGTCTCTCAGAGGTGTCCCCACCAGAGACATCCTAGAAACTGCTACCTGGAGTTCTATACATACTTTCACCAAGCATTACCATTTACCAATTTTCTCTAAATCCAGAGCTGGCTTTGCCACTGCAGTCTTGCAGGGCCTTATAGCTGGTCCTAATGCTATCTAAATTCCTCCTTCCATCCTTAGCTTTGGGAATCTACCCAAATGTGATGACTGCAACAGTGAAACACTAAGAACATAGTACAGTTGTGTACACTTACCATAAATGTAGATGTCCGAGGGTATTTACTGTTGCAGTCCTGGTTACCCTCCCTCCAGCCCCCTGACTTCTTTTGGTTATAACTCTACACTCATTTACTATGCTTAAAAGCTTTTTGGTGTATTTGCTTTTTTGTTGGAGGTGTAACCTTGTATGTATATGTATGTATGTGTGTGTATATATATATATATATATATATATATATATATATATATATATGTATATGTATGTATGTATGTATATATTTAATTGCTTCCCATTAGGGGGCACCTGACATCAGGGGCAAGAAAAACTGGAGTCGGCTGCATGCTTTATACCCCTGACTACCTGACGTCACGGAAGATGAGACAGCAACCGTCGCAGGACCCAAGACTTTGCAGTAGCCCTCAGTCGGCCTGATTATCAAGCAGATAACCCAAATGTAAGTGTACACAACTGTACTTTTCTCCTGTCTGTCTGATGCATCTGGACATCTTAGGGCAATGTAGCAATTGCCTCATGTACACAGACAACCCTGTCCTCCTACCACCCAACACCACAACCTGTGAGAGGTGCACTTACCTAGCCAAACTGGAGGTAAAGCGCTCTCCAGCCAAGACTGAACTTGACACTCAAGAGGAGAAGGTAAACATTTGCACCACACCACACTCCTCATAGTACCACTAAACCTACACCACCAAAATCCGCACATAGAAAAACAAAACCATTCGCGGAGGCTCTCAATAATAATCTGCTCAAGCAACAGAGACCTCCAAAGCATAAATGAAAGCAACCTCCACCCATACCTCTCAACCTGAAAACATCAAAAATCTGGACAAGGCCCGTGAAAAATAGGTACAAATCTGTACACTGATTGGCATAAAATGTGTATACATAATTACGTAACCCTGCCCACTCCAGTGGAATTGTGGGATACCAGCTTTCAAACGCAAACTGAAGGACAACCAAAATATGGCACCAGAAGTCCCCCTGCAGCCATTCCAATGTTCCACTACCTAGTTTCGCCCCGTTTACAGCACACTTGTTAGACTTGGAGCACATTTTAAATTTATTGTTTGAACATTTTTCCAGTAGGCAATGAAACAAAATGCATGAACCAATAATGACAAAACTGCCCAATTCATAACATTTCCATCATAAAAGTCTACTTACTTTCCTCATCTCTTTCAGCAGCTAAGCTCAAAGTTCCTGTTCTCATGTCTCTCAGCACTGGGGGTATTTATCTATCCAAACTTTTCAACAGCAAATAAATACATTAAAATATCAATCAACTATATTTATCAAAATAATATCAAACAAATTATAAAAGAAATTCAACTAAAGGTAGCAAAATCTTTCATGTCCTACTGAAAAATTGAGGATCTTTCTGCTCCCCAACTACAGTTATAATCTTAGCAGCAAAGGCCACAGTAGTATTATCAAATCGAAGCATAAATAATTCATTTTTCTTAAACTTTACTAAAGGAAGCTATGATGCAACAAATGATACACTTGTGAAAACTATTTAGGATACCACCCTCAATGACCCAAATAAATATGTTCAGGATTTAAATGAGGTTGTTTAGCACTGATCAGATGAATGCAATCACATCAGTTACAAAGGCAAGTAAAGTTAGATAGTAATATTGCACATAGAATAAATCAGAAAGTAATGGACACACTTTCAACAACCATAAGAATATATAAATTATACAATATATACATTGTACTTCCCAAAAAGTTGAAGCCAATGAATCTTACATTCACCTCCCAACAAGAAAGGGACTAGATTGCATTTACAAATTAGAATAAGGCCAGTAAGCCCTACATTCCTATTACCTACTACTTGTGCAGCTTAAAACAATAAATTATTCAGAAAATTAGTTATGAATTTAGCCAACATTGACTGTAAGTGACAGGAAGAAAATAATTTGTATTACAATCTGGTTACAATTAACTGTTTACATAATATAGTTAAGTCATAAAAAACACTTAAAAAGTCCACAACAATGTCTCTATAGCTTCCAGTACCTCAGCTTTTCACAAATTTGCACTTGTAAGTAAACTCATTGCTGTGAACGTTTTCCTTTTTTTTTTCATGCAACATCACTACAGCAGTTTTACATAAGTTGTACATTATAGTAATGATTAGCTTGCTGATGTAACCCCAGCCTATTGTGGCACTATGCAGCAAAGTATAGTGAGAAAAAGTAGGAATTGATCAAGGAATCACTCTAGCATACAGAAGTGACTGCATTTGCAGGTTACTGACAATAGAGAACTAGCTTATCAAAGAAAGGGAAAATATACGATAAAATGAATGTAAGAAAGGCAAAGGTACAGAAGGACCAAGTTAGAAAATTTCTAATTAACCAGCCTTGCTGGTCAGTGTTTTAGATTACTGCCATGCAAAAATGATCTACAAAGAATAGGAATAATATTAATAAGTAAAAAAATATACTGAAAAACGTAGCAAGGGTCTAATAAAAATGTTCTCTCTGCATTTTCTAGCTGAAGTCAGGAGGACTAGCCACTTTTCCCTCTTAAGTCAAAATAGTGAAACTAAATGCAGTAAACACTTAAATTAGAAGGCAAAATGTTGACACAGAGTATAGGCACATGAATCTTATAAATAACAAAAGCTATGAAATCTAGGACTGGCTCATAGTACATGAGATGAGCACCCAACTACACTGCAGGTAACCTATGCTCAGGAAAGATCCCACAACAGAAACAGATCTGATAAGGAATGGGGACAGCTAAGTTCAAAGTTCCTTGTCTCGTTGTCTCTCTCAGCAGCTAAGTAAAAAGTTCCTTGTCTCATCTCTCAGTAGCCAAGTTCCTTGTCTCACACACTTTGCTCGTCTCTCTCTCTCTCTCTCACACACACACACACACACACACACACACACACACACACACTTTCCTCGTCTCTCAGCAGCTAAGTTAATTTGCTACACACAAGTTCCATTTGCTTGTCTTACCCAGCTCCATTCTCTCGCTCGCGGCAGCTTATTCCCAGCTCATCTCACTCGCGGCAGCAAAATTCCACCATTCCCAGCTTGTTTCTCTTGTTCCATTCTCACTTGCGGCAGCTTGGTGCCAGAAATGCACGCACGTTATTGTTTAAGCTAGCTGAGCTCAATTCCGGCAGGTTGGCAGGCCTTTTCACAGAGCTGATGTCATCGTGCACGCGATGATGTCAGCTCAAAAAGCTGGGGGGGCTTCAGATTAAAAAAAAAACAACCCGGGAAATCGGAATTGAAGGGGTGCCACTCGGGAATCATGGAAGCCCATGTTTTGGACCCCAAACCTCGGTAAAAAACAAGTAATTTGGGAAGGTTGGGAGGTCTGCCTCCACCCCCCCCAACACAACCCAAATGACATGTGACCCACAGACTCGTGCCAATAAACCACAGCCCATAAGGCAAAATAACATACCTAACACAAAAGTCTTAGGTGACTCTATAGTCAGGCACACTGATGTCTCACTCACCAGGCTAAACAAGGAGAAGGTTACTGTCAGCTGCCTGTCAGGTGTCAGGATCCGACACATAAGCCACGCACTCAGGTCACTCCACAACAAGTACAAGTATGACTCTGTCATTGTCCATGTTGGTGTGAACGATCTGAGACGTACCTCCTTCAATCTTGTAGCCCAGGCAGATATGACCCTAGCCCTGAGTAGCATCCTGCCATCGCCCAGAATGATACTGCAGTACAAGGAAAAAAATGATTAACTTAAACAGTTGGCTGAGCTTCTGGTGCCATTCTAAGGGGATCCAGTATCTGTCTGCCTGGGACGACATGGTTGACAGACCACAATGTTTTGCCAGAGATGGCCTGCACCTGTCGCCCCTGGGATTTTGGATACTGGCTAAGGGTCTTGCCGCCCCTATAGTGCCTTTTTTAGGCAAGGTTCAAATGACAAATTCACCACCGTAACAGGAACAGGCAAGCAAAAAACTAAGGGTAATGCTACTCAATGCTAGAAGTCTAAATCTCAAAATGCACTCACTCAAGGCACTCCTTAAAATGGAGAACATCGATATCTGTGCACTGACTGAGACCTGGTTCAAGGCTCTAGAGAGCACCCCTGCATTACCAGGCTAGAACTCATACCACACTTTTCGGCCATGTAACCTGGACCAGAACACCAAAGGCGGTGGTGTGTCCATATTCATTAAGGATATCCACACTTCCAGGCTAGTTGCGCAGCATAATGTATCCGAGGTTATCCAAGTGCAACTAACTCTGGGCAAAACTGCAATCCAAATTTTAGCTTGCTACAGATCCCCCACCATGCCCCAGGATTCCCACTCCTCTTTTCTTGATATACTAGAAAATGTTAGGGTTCAACCAAACACCCTAATAATGGGCGATTTCAATTATCCCACAATTAACTGGGAAAACTACTCATGTACCAACTCCTTCACTCAACGCTTTCTGGAATTCATAAATTCCAATGCCCTGGATCAACTTATCCACACCTCCACCAGGGGCAACAGTATCCTAGACCTAGTCATTACCAACATGAGTGACCGGTGTTCCACACCTGAAGTCAACTCCTCGTTGGTCAGATCTGACCATAAGCTAATCACCCTAGATATCCGCATCCCGCCCCCACCTACCATTAAGTAAACCACAGTAAAAAATTTCTCCAAAGCCAACTTCATGCTTCTTAAGACAGAAGTGGTGAACTTCATGACACCCATGCAGATGGACAATACAGTTACGACTGCTGAATCCTACACAAATGCACTCTATAAGCACTTACATGAGTGCATGGATCGTGTTATCCTAAACAGAGCAAAGATTCTATCCTCCAAAAAAAAAGGAAGCCGATCTGGTGGTCCCCTGCCATAAACAACTCTACAACAGAAGGAAGAAACTGTTGCAAAAGAGAGTGAAATCCCATGAGTGGAGGAGCTCCCTGGTCAGCCTCATTAAGAAGCTGAGATCCCTTATAAGATCCTCGAAAGCTAGCTACAAAAACAAAATCGCCATTGATTCTATGGGCAACTACAAAGCATTCTATAGCTATGTCAGGAATCTCAATGGCAACATCCAGATCTGCTGTGAGTTACAGCACAAAGCCATGAAAATTACAGACCAAACTGATATTGCTAACATCCTGGCAGATAGGTTCAGTGCTAACATTCCCCCCCCTCTCACTCCCTAAAAGGCCCATATCTATACTGGAAGAATGCAGAGTCCCTGTAATCACATCTATGCAGGTAAAAGCTGCACTCTCTAAAACCAAAAATACAGCATCCATGGGACCAGACAACATCCCAGGCTGCATTTTACACAAACTTCAGAACGAACTGGCTCCCCACCTAAGCACCATGTTCAATCATAGTCTCACGTCAGGCTTTGTGCCCACTGAATGGCACACAGCAACGGTTATCCCACTCCACAAAGGAGGAGCCACCACTGATCCTGGAAACTATCGCTCTATTAGCCTGACGAGCCTGGTCTTCAAGGTCATGGAACGTATCATCATGAAACTCATAAACAAAGACATTGGTAACCTCCAAACTCTTGACCCCACCCAGTTCGGATTTGTGAAAGGTAGATCATGCCTTCTGAACCTAATCGACTTCTTTGAGGCAGTTACCAAAGCCATAGACAGGGGTAAGGTGGTTCATACAGCCTATCTTGACCTCGCCAAGGCTTTCGACACCATCCCCCATTCTGGAATTATAGCTAAACTCACTAAACTAGGTATAAATCCCTACGTTACAAGGTAGGTGGCCAACTGGCTCACTGGTAGAACCCACACTGTAAAAGTTGCAGACTCCAAATCTGACTTCAAACCAGTGACAAGTGGAGTACCACAGGGTTCAGTCCTGGGACCTCTCCTGTTTGGCATCTACTTCTCTGAAGTACAGGCTAACACAAAAGCCCTCTCGCTAATGAAGTTTGCAGATGACTGCAAACTAGGAGCCATAGTCAAGTCCCCAAATGATGTGGACATCCTACAGAAGGGGCTCACTCAGACAGATGCCTGGTGTCAGAGGCATGGCCTCAAGCTCACTGCCAAAAAGTGCAGTTGTCATCTCCTTTGGTAAAAACTCTTTACCCATGAACTACCACATAAACGGCAGTCTACTTAACACCAAATGTGTGATAAGAGACCTTGGGACCCAGGTAGACAGTAGTCTCTCCTTTGATAATCATATCACCACAGTAGCTAGGAAAGCCTTCTGTGTGGCACACCTCATCACAAAAGGGTCCTCTTCCAGGAAAAAAAGAGGTCATTGTTCCCCTCTACTTGGCACTCAGACCCATTATAGAGTACAGTGCCCCTTTTGGAATGTACCTCACAAGGCATTTGCAGCAGCAGGAAAGGCCACAGAAGTACCTCACAAAGAGGATTACTGGACTCAGATGCCCTACACTGACCATCTCAAAAAACTCCAGCTTTAATCTGTAGCATATTGCATGCTCCGAGGAGATCTTTGCCTAACATATAAAGCTATGTTAAACCCAGAGCTGTTGGACATGCTAAACCTAAAGACATCCCAGTCAGGGACCTAAACCTTGTCACCACAATAAACAGGATATGCTGGTGGGATAGATTCCTGTCCCAGAGACTTCCTTTACTCTGGAACAAGCTGCCCATCTGTGTCAAGCAAAGTTCTTCATTAGCACTCTTCAAGAAAAATCTTGATGAGTGGATGGGAAATAGGCAATACACCCCGGGGATCACTTCTGCGGCTCTGCTCGACAGGGGCACAGGAAATACTTTCTGGGTGGCGTAAGCCAGGGAACCTTGTTTTACCTATAAACCTATATGGCTTTCTTTTATTGACCTTTTGTTCTATTGCCATAATTGATTTTTCTTCTAAACGACTATAAACTGTCGGTATCAGTTCCAGTGTATAGTTTATACATTGTCGGAAGGCAAGTTATTGGCGTATAATTTTTAGGGTAGCTTGCAGGTTCACTCTTAAGTATGAGCATTGTTTTTCCTGTTAGCCAGTTTGGTGTCTGTTCGGGGTGCCCATATAAATAGTTCTTACTCATAGTTAAATCTTCGTGCAAAAATGTTGATACTTTTTACTAGAAGTTAGGTACTGCATCTGAGCCTGGAGTTTTCCAATTAGAGGCTTTTCTTAACTTTGTTATAATCTCTCTGGCTGTTGCTTCATCCCATTTCATATCCTGTACCTTTAAACGTATTATTTTTTAACTACTTCTATCCGTTTAGCATCTTTATGTTCCACAGGATCTTCATAAATACTTCTCCAAAATATATCTGTTTCTTCTTTTTTTGTGGTCTTTCAATTCCTTTTACTTTGTTTCCCAGTTCTCTATAAAACCTTTTTGGGTCATCAATAAATTGTTTATTTTGTAGTTTTCCTTTTATATTTATCTGTGTATCTTCAATGTTTTTCCACCTGTGCAGAGATTTTTTTTTTTGTTTATTTACAATAGTGCATGGTAGATCCTGAACTGTTCTAATATTGCGCATTGCTTTTATCATGTCTGTCTTTCTAAGTATTTTTGTTGAACTGTTCCCTCTTCTATATTCTATTAACAGTGACACTTCTCTTCTTAGTTGCTTTCTCTATTCGATACATCCATGAATGGTATTCAATTTCTCCCCTCCCTTTCCCACTGTGTTCTTGTGGTAGAACTTTATCAATTATTAATTTATTTGCACAGTAATATCCCATGGATCTGTGGACAGTCCTAATTACTGTGTTGATTTGTTTTATCAGACTTCTGACTTTTTGGGTTTTGTTGACCTTCTGCAGTCTATTTGTATCATTGATCTTAAAAAGTATGTCTATTTCTATTAAATCAAGCTACTCTTCTCTTAGCTCATTCTCTGCTAAACTGGGGGCACATTTTTTGTTTTCCATTTCCTGCAGGCATTCTATAGAAAGTTCTATAGCATCTTCTTGTGGCACATTCTCTTCAGTTTCTTCCTGTGCCATCTGTTGCTCTGTCATATGGGAACTCATTGGCCTGTCACTCCGCAACATTGACTGTGTCAGAGTTTCCACTTTCTTGTTCCTTCCCTTTCTGTCCAGCTTCATGTGAATGTTTATACTGGTTTTCTGTGGAAGGCTCTAAAATATCTTCATATGGCACCTGACCAATTGCTTCCCATTTTACTGGTTTCCCCTTAATATGGATATTCATTGCCCTGTCCCATTGTGGTGCTTTCTGAGTTAGATTTTCTACACTGAGTCCTTCACTTCGCAGGTACTCCATAACCTGAGATGTCTTTCTATTCCTATGTTGCAGTATTCTTGGTGTGGGATTTCCCACCTCAGGCAACCCATACGTCGGCTCCTATGCAAAAGCTTCAGCTTGGCTGCTGTAGTTGCGTGGGACGTCACACGCAGGGCCATAAACCAGGGGGCTTAAATGTGACGTCTGTACACAGACCTCAGAACTTTTCAGCCTCAGACAACCGTCACATTGTGTTCTTTGCCCCTTCACTACAAGACGTTTAAAAGCTAAGTACCCCATTGGGTTTTTTTCTTTTTTGACTTCTAGCTAAAACTTGGTTTGCTGTATTAACCTTTAGCCAATATCAGCTGAAAAGGATAAATGCCAATGCAGGCACCAGATACCATATAAAGATGTGCACGACCGCTGTGTTTTTTGCCTAGGCTGAGAGCACGACCATACTGCTTGCTCAGTTTGCCAATCCTTCGTACTCAAGACCCTACATAGTCGTCTCGCTGCCCTCAATCTATACCTAGAAAACCAATGACTTGAAAAACTATCACGAAGGACGAATCCCATATCAGAAGTTCCGACTGAACCTCCACAGAAGAAAGCAAGATTCCTAGGCCCACTTCCACTGCATCTCCGCTTTCAGATGCCCAGCCAGCTACAGATTTAGGAGTTGAGGGACGTCCATTAGATCCGTCTACTTCGATGGCGACCTTTGAGGAAGCCACTTCTCAGTTGATGACTGGCACATCCACGGAGCTTACTCAGGCATCGGCTACAACAGATGTTGAGGGGGGAACCAGACACAACTGGGCCTCTGACCGGGATCCCTCCTCTTGACACTGCAACCCTTAGCCATGCACTGGATTCCAGGCCTTTGCCTAAGGCTACTCCATTAAAAAAGAAACAGAAAAACAAACATCTAGCTCAAACCTCTGAAGGCCTACCTGACTGGCAGTCCTTTACCTCCTCTTTCCTCTTGACACTGCAACCCTTAGCCATGCACTGGATTCCAGGCCTTTGCCTAAGGCTACTCCATTAAAAAAGAAACAGAAAAGCAAACATCTAGCTAAAACTTCTGAAGGCCTACCTGATTGGCAGTCCTTTACCTCCTCTTTGATACAAGCCTTCATGGCCCTTTGGCCCACAGCTTCTTCTCTGTCTACCCTTCCTCTCATCAGCCCTAGGCCTGCCCCTACCACCTCTCTTCCTTCTTCCTCTACTCAAGACAGGGAAGAAGAGCAAGAGGCTTATTATTCATCTTCACATGAATCCACCTCATATGCCTCTCAAATAGCCTCTCCTCAGGAATAGTACTCCCCAGATGAAGAATACATCAAAGGGGAGTCCCCTCCAGAGGATATCACCTTTGGAGAGACTATTACAAAAATGAAGGAATACTTCAAATGGGACATCTCACAAATGCTGAAACTCAAAAAAGATATTTTGAGTTACTGCAAGAGAATCTCCCTCCCCTTCTGCCATATACCCCCTGTCATCCCTGCTTACCTAGCTGTCTTTTCCACAGCATCCAAGATGACAGACTGACAACCTCCTGACCCTAAGAGGCTGGACCACTTCTACAAAGTGCCTGATGACCTGAAATTTCTATTCAAACCACCCTTGGCAGATCCTGCTGTGATTGCAGTATCACCAACCAATCCAGACTGATTCTGTCTGCATCTCTTCTACCTACTGACAAGGACAGTAAAACTATGGACAGAATTGGGAAGAAGGTTTACACCTCTTCCATGCTGGCCTTCATAGCCATCAACAGTCAGACCCATATGACCAAATATGCTCTGGATCTTGTCTCCCAAGCCTTTACTCTGCTGGCTGCTACTCCAAACTGCCTCACTAAATCTGAAATAGTATCTAAACTGTATCTGGCTGCCCAAGCAACCAGACATTCCATTAGATGTAGATATGATGCTGCAGAGGCCTTTGCACAGTCTGCAGACTCTGCCCCTGTACTTTGGAGATATTCCTGGCTCGCCTACAACACTTGCCAGAGAACTTCAAGTCTAAAATCTTAGATGCTCCTCTAGACCCTAACCTATTGATGTTCATAGTGTTACACTGCTGCAGTCATTGCACTTGGGTTATCCTGCCATCAGGCGGTTCCCCAGTCGGCCTGAGTTCCAAAGTCTTGGTCCAGCGTCGGTTGCTGTCGCCTCCTCCCTGACGTCAGTGCGACAGGGGTATATAAGATGCAGCCGACACCATTTTCTTCAGTCTTTCTTGCCGCGCTATGCCCGAAGCAGAAGCAGTTCGCAAGTGCCAGTCAGCCAACTCCTGAGATTTTCATTCTGAATCCAGAACCGAAGTCTTCTAAAAAAGCTAAGTACCCCGTTGGGGAAACTTTTTCTTGCCTCAGACCGATGTCAGTAAAAGTTATAACTGTATTTCTTGTGGAAAGCAAATACCTCATAAGGATTTCCACTCCTATTGTATTCCATGCCTAGGCCCTGACCATGACATCACCGGTTGTCGGTTTTGTGCTAGGTTTAACAAGCGCACTATTAAACGTCGGTTTGATTTTGCCCGACATTATTTTGGCAGAAAGTTCAATTACACCATGCCGTCAGAACTACCGACGACCGCAACGCATAAAAAGTGCAAGGACAGGCATCCGAGGCCCAAAACTGACGACGAGGCCTCTTCTAGGCCAGTCGCCGGTTCTCCAGTTTTCAGCGAGGCGCCTACGCAGCCCCTGACTACCGCTTCCACAGACCGCCTCCGACTCCCACGTGGAGCTGGCTGGGCCTTCGGGCGCACTAGGTTTTCAGCTTTCCGATCCTAACCCTACAGAGGGAACCGAAGTAGCTGAGGAATCCACAGCTACAGAGGGTGTTTTCAGACCTACCCTGTTAACCATTAAACCCTCTGCTAAGTCTAAGCCCCCCTTAAAAACAAAGAAACAGACACAACTCTCTCCAGGACAGGCTTCCATGCCTAAGAAACAAATGCTAAAAATAGCCGAGGACCTAATCACCCTGATCAGAGGGTCCCATCCCCCTCCTGATAAAAAACCCAGACAGGATGCAGACTATGAATCTTCTGACCAGGTGTCCATTTCCTCGGACACTTCCTCGGACCTAGGATATTCTTTACCCCCTTATGAGGATTCTGATGCTGAGGAATCAATTCCATCAAGCCTCTCCGCCTGAGGATTACTCCTTTGGGGAGACCTTACATACCATGAGGGAACATTTCCATTGGGAAGGCCAGGATTACTCGGAATCGAAGAAAAGGCTCAGAGACTTCCTTTTATTGCCTCAACACAGACCCCTTGCTATCCCGCCAGCTTTAGATATTGTGGATGATGTGTACACTGAATCCAGTTTAAACCCTGACTCCTTACCCCCAGCCCCAGTTAAACCTGACAGATATTACAGAGTCGCTGACTCTCACAAGTTTCTGTACAAAAGCCCTATTGCTGACCCTGAAACTATTTCTCAGGGACCCAAAGGGATTAAAGCCTCATCAGCAAAAACCCAGTTTCCTCTGACAGAGATTCCAGAGCATTAGACAGATGGGAAAAGAAGGTATATACGTCTGCAACGTTAGCAATGAGAGCCTTGAATTGCCAGTTTCATATGCTAAAATATCAGCATTTCTTGATGTCTCAGTTGAAACAAAAGATGCTTCCAGATTCAGATCCTCCTAATTTCAAAGAAATGCAGGATTTATTGCATGCAGCTGAACAAGTGGGAAAACATACTTTGCAATGTGGGTTTAATTCCTTAGAGGCCTCCTGTAGAGCAGCAGTTACAGGCTCTGTCATTAGAAGGCATGCTTGGTTAAAAGAACATACGTTACCATTTCATGTTAAGGTCAAATTATTGGATGCACCTTTACAGCGGGATGTGCTGTTTGGAGTTAAGGCAGAGGACGTATTAAAGAAGATGGAGGATAAGGCAAAATCTATGCAAACGGTGAAAGATTTCTTACAGGTTCAGCCTCCTCGTTTTAGCAGAAATTGGCCAACAAAGAATTGGTCCTTTCCAGTCACAGATAGACCTCAAAGGGGCAGATACAGACGTCCAAGAGGTAGAGGTCAGGCACAAGGCCCTTACAGGCCTCGACAATGGGGTACACCAGGCCAGAAAGAAGGGGAAGACAGGCCTCAACCTTATAAAAAGCAGCCTCGATGACTTTCCACTGCAGCTGCCAAACAGCTCTCTCTTGGCAGCCCCCTTAGGAGGAAAACTGGCACTTTTCTATCACAACTGGCATTGCATCACCAAAGACAAATGGGTTCTCAACATTGTATCTCAAGGTTACAGGTTCCACTTTCACACTCTGCAAGATTAAAAGGAATGCCAAATCTGCCACCAAATCAATGGGCAGAGGCAGAAAAACAAATTACAGCACTCATGGACATGAGAGCTATTCAAAGGTACCAACACAGGAACAAGGACAAGGATTTTACTCAAGACTCTTTCTGGTTCCCAGAAAGGACAAAGCCTGGAGACCCATTCTGGACCTTTCTTCACTAAACACTTACCTGGATGTTCCAAAATTCAAGATGTTGACACTACAACAGCTTCTTCCCATGCTGGGCAAGAAAGCTTGGCTCGTGACTTTGGACCTCAGAGGCATACCTGCATGTCCCTATCAGACAAAACTGTAGAAGATACCTCAGATTTCTAGCTGGTTCAATGCACTATCAATTCTCTGCACTGCCATTTGGCTTATCTACTGCGCCCAGGGTCTTTACAAAGTGCCTGGCACCAGTAATAGCATTTTACAGGCAAAAAGGAATTCAAATTTATCCATACCTGGACGACTGCCTGATCAAGCAGAGAGCAAGGACATTCTACTAAAGCATCTGGTGTACGTAAAAAAAGTTAAGTTGCCTGGGTTACACAGGTAAACGAAAAGAAATCAAAACTAGTACCCTCACAACAGATAATATTCCTGGGTGCCAGCTTGAGCACAACGGCCCAGGTGGCTTATCTCACGCCAGGCAAGCAAGGACAACTGACTCAATATTTTCATTTAATGGCAACAAAGACCCAACTCCCTGCAAGAAAAATTCTGCAGGCCTTGGGCTACATGGCATCTTGCATACTTCTAATTCCATATGCCAGACTGCATATGAGGAAACTACAATGGTACCTAAAGAGTGTATGGTCTCAACACTGTCAAAGTTTGGAAACAATTATACCACTAATTCCTTGCCTACAACAGGAGTTTCGATGGTGGGCCCCAAGCTTGTCACCTCAACAAGGGACAGCCTTTCTCTCAACCCACAGCCAGGCAAACACTGACAACAGATGCATCGGATTACGCCTGGGGAGCACATATGGCAGGAAAATGTATCCAGGGCGAGTGGCCCACAGAGCAAAGACATCTCCACATCAATCAAAAAGAGATAGTAGCTGTACAAAATGCTATTATAGCTTTCAAGGACCTGCTGCATCCAGGACAATTACTACTAAAGACAGACAACACCACAGTTATGTGGTACATAAACAAGCAAGGGGGCACACACTCCTACCCCCTCTGCAGACAAGCCATGACCTTGTGGAACACAGTTCTAAACTACCAAGTTCATCTGCAAGCACAATTCCTGCCAGGAGAGAAAAACACACGAATGGGAATTGAACCCACAAATATTCAGAATGATAACACAAAAATGGTGGAGCCTGGACATAGATCTGTTTGCTTCCTCAGTGAACTGCCAACTACAGAAATTCTGCACAAGGAGCTACCATCCACAAGCATGGAAAGTGGATGCCCTCTCATTCAGCTGGAAAAAACTAAAAATATGCGCTTTCCCTCCTTTACCTCTCCTTCCAAAGGTACTCATAAAAGCCAGGCAGGAAGAGCCAAAGATGATCCTGATTGCACCAGACTGGTCACGCCAGCACTGGTACCCAATCTTAAAGAACTTAGCACAAGAACCACCCTGGATTCTGCCTCAAATCCCACAGTTACCGACACAGCACAACAATCAGATACTTCACAGCCAGCTAAAGACCTTAAATCTAGCTGCATGGAAAATTCCTTAGTCAAGCAAGCAATGCCTCTCTCCAAAGCTGTTATGGATGTCATTCTGGAGGCCAGAAGACCTAGCACCAGGAAAGCATACTCGGATAAATGGAAGAGATTCTGTGCCTGGAACCAGACTCACAGCCTTGATCCTCTTGTCCCAAACATTCCTCAGATACTTCAATACTTAACTGAGATGCTGGACAAGGACCTCTCCTTTTCATTCATCAAGATCCACGCCTCAGCTATTTCTGCTCATTACAACACGGATCCACCAGATTTTTCTAATCCTTTGCTCAAACAGTACCTCAGAGGGGCTAAAAACATAAGACCGCCCCGTAGAGCACCTACACCAACTTGGGACCTCAACTTTGTTTTGGAAAAATTAACTTTACCTCCTTTTGAGCCAGCTAACACAGCAGAATTAAAATACATCTCTTGGAAAACTGCTCTGCTACTGGCAATTACATCAGAACGAAGAGTTTCAGAATTACAGGCACTAATGGCAGTGGAACCTTTCCTCATCTTCCACCAGGACAGGGTGTCTTTAGAACTAACCCTACGTTTATGCCAAAGGTGGTATCAAGTATGGCTCTAAACCAAACAATTCACTTGCCAACGTTTTATCCAAAACCACAGAACAAAGGGGAGAGACTACTACATTCTTTGGACATTCACAGACAGTTACGCTTCTACTTGGACAAAACCAAAGCTTTTAGAAAATCTGAGCAATTATTGGTAGCATACGCTGCAGGAACACAGGGAAAAGCCATTTCAAAGCAGACTATTTCAAAATGGATAGGACACTGTATACGTTTCTGCTATACCCACCATGGGAAACCTGTACCTAGTAGCATTAGATCTCACTCCACCGGGGCAACAGCCACTTCAACTGCCTACCTCAGAGGAGTACCTACCAAGGATATTTTGGAAGCAGCAACATGGAGTTCTGTGCATACCTTCACCAAACATTACCATTTGCCTTTATACTCCAAATCCAGAGCTGGCTTCGTCACTGCTGTACTGCAGGGCCTTATAGCCACCCCTAATGCCTTCTATATCCAGCCTCCCTACCTCAGCTTTGGGATTCCACCCAAGTGTAATGACTGCAGCAGTGTAACACGATGAACATAGTACGGTTTTGTACCTACCATAAATGTAGATGTTCGAGTGTAAACACTGCTACAGTACAGGTTACCCTCCCTCCTTCCCCTCTTACTTTCTGGTACTTACCTAGGTCATCTACCCTTTATTACCCATGGGGAGTATTTGCTGGTAACTAAAATGGTTGTTTGCTTTTCTTTTGTATTTTTTTACTAGCAATTTGAATTGCCTACCTATTTGGGGGCACCTGACATCTGGGGCAAGAAAAACTGAAGAAAATGGTGTCAGCTGCATCTTATATACCCCTGTTGCACTGACGTCAAGGAGGAGGCGGCAGCAACCGACGCTGGACCAAGACCTTGGAGCTCAGGCCGACTGAGGAACCGCCTGACGGCAGGATAACCCAAGTGTAATGACTGCAGCAGTGTTTACACTCGAACATCTACATTTATGGTAGGTACAAAACTGTACTTTTGGTAAATAGTCAGCAGACCTTTTTAAAAACCTATACGAAAAGATTAAGAAATTGCAAGACATCAAGCACTTTCTTGTGTCTCCTATTCCTAAATATTACAGAACTTTCCCTGCAAAAACTACCTTTGTTAGAAGAAACCCCTCCTCTGCTGGTCCCTCCTCTTCCAGGTACAGAAGAGGGACCAAAAGGCAGACTTCTTCCAGGCCTGCTGTCTCACAGAGGAGGACCTAACAATGTGTGACTACCTTGCCCCACCTTCCCTTGTCTGCCTGCCTCTCCCACTGCCTCCCCTTTTGGAAAACCAAATGGGTTATGGCTATAGTTCAAAAAGGATACTTCCTTTCTTGGAGAGAAAGGCCTCCTTTAAGGGGCATACCCTTCCCCCCCCCAAGAAGTCAGACACTTCTGAACTTGGGAACTATAGAGCCTGTCCCCACAGTGCAGGAAGAAAAAGGCTTCTACTCGAGACTGTTTCTGGCCCCCAAAAAAGATGGACCACGGAGGCCTATCCTAGACCTTTCCTTTCTAAACCTATTCCTAAAGGTTCCCATCTTCAGAATGTTCTCTACAAACTTTACTCCCTCTTCTACCAGCCCAGGCTTTCATGGCCACACTTGATCTAAAAGAAGCCTATCTGCACATCCCCATACAACCTTCTCACAAAAAATTCTTACGTTTTTCTGGACCCTCCTCTCACTTTCATTTTAGAACATTGCCCTTTGGTTTGTCCACTGCTCCCAGTGTGTTCACAAAATGCCTGGCACCTGCCATAGCCTTTTGCAGAACACAAGGGATTCAAATTTACCCTTACCTGGACGGCAGCATTATTCTAGCAGAATGCAAGGAAACTCTGCAAAACCATTTACAGTTCACCATTTCCCTGCTTCAAAGAGTGGGGTTCAGAACCCTCAACATCCCCAAATCATCCTTGACCCCAGGACAAGACAAAACATTTCTGGGCTGCAGGATCAGGACAGACATATGAAAGGTTTTTCTTCCCCAGGACAAAGTCAGTTCCTTGTCCACACACTTCAAAATCATTTTACAGACCCAACAGGTAACTGCAAGGCAATTCCTACGAATCTTGGGTCTAATGGCAGCCACCATTCCCATGCTACCACTAGCCAGAATGCACATGCGAAAGCTGCAGTGGTATCTAAAAAATGTATGGTCACAACACCAACATTCTTTAGAGTTGGAAATTACCCTCTTGCCCTGCCTAAAATCAAAGCTAAAATGATGGATTCAGCAAATTCTGCTGAACCTGGGCCTTCCACTGCAGTTACCCACCCCAAACCAGTTTGTGCATACAAATGCACCAGACCTAGGATGGGGAACTACAGTGTGCAAGCAAAGTGGCACTCTTTCATAAAGAACAAACATATCAACGTGAGGGAAATGACAGCTGTTTTACTGGCATTGAAAGCCTTCCTTCCCCTTTTACAACCAGATGCTCTCCTAATCCTAACAGGCAACACCACAGTTATGTGGTACCTCAACAAGCAAAGAGGGACAAAAGCCTACCTCCTCTGCAGAATAACGTTACTAATCTGGGACCTAGCCTCTCAGCACAATTTGTCCCTGCAGGCATCCTACATCCCCTCACAGGACAACAAACAAGCAGATGATCTCAGCAGGACATCCTGTCCGAATCACGAACGGATGCTGAGCAGAAGTGTCTTTCTACTCATTATCCACTGGTGGGGCACACCTCAAGTAGATTTGTTTGCCTCCCCCCAGAACAGACAACTGCAGACCTTCTGCACTAAGATCCACTTTCCACTAGCATGCAGGCTAGACGCATTCAGCATTTCATGAAAGGGCCATTTTCTATATGCCTTTCCACCCTTCCCACTAATTCAAAAAGTACTCCTGAAAACCAGGAGAGACAAACCAAAAATCTTGCTGGTGACTCCGTATTGGCTAAGGCAGCATTGGTTCCCCCACTTCTGTCTCTAGCCAAGGGCAATCACCACAAGTTACCCCACAAGGTGGACCTTCTGACACAACAAAAGGGAACTCTCATTCACCCACACTTGCAGATGTTGGTCCTGACACTGGATGATAAACTTTTAATTTTCTTCAGTTATCACTATTCTGAGGACGTACTTTCAGTCATGAGGGAGCCCAGGAAACCTACTACTAGAAAATCTTACTGATCTAAATGGGAAAGATTTTCCAAATGGTGTCTGGGCAAGGACAGGGATCCATGCCTCGCAGATCCACCCCTAGTTCTTGCCTATTGCCTATGTGTGTCAACTCATTAAGACAAGACTTTCATACTCTTCAGTGAAAGTCCACCTTTCAGGTACTTCAACCTGCCTGCCACTAGACCCTCCCCTACTAGCCAGGCTCAATGTCAAACTATTCTTTAAAAGGGTCTTGCACATCAGACCACCAGGAAAACCCATCCCTTCACCCTGGGACCTGAACTACTTCATTCTGGAAAAAACTCACCCAGTCTCCAGTTGAACCAGCTAGTACTGCTACTCTGCAGATGCTCACATGGAAAACCGTACTGCTAGTGGCTGTAACTTCAGCCAGAAGGGTGTCAGAGTTGCAGGCCCTCTACGTTCCACAAGAATAGGGTAACCTTAAGGAACAACCCTTCCTTTATGCCTAAGTGGTCAATGATCTGTCCTTAAACCAATCTGTTCATTTACCCACCTTCTTCCCCTCTCCCACCAATAAATGTGAGAGGATACTCCACTCCCTGAATGTACACAAACAGCTAAGGGTTTACCTAGACAAAACCAATTCCGTAAGAAAATCCAATCAGCTTTTTGTTTCTTTCCACAAGGCAGTCTCCAAACAAACCATCTTGTGTTGGATAAGGAAAACTATTTGCCTATGTTACTCACACCATGGCAAAAAACTTCCACAGGGAGTAAAGGCTCACTCTGTCAGGGCAGTGGCAGCCTCTAAAGCCTTCTTCAAGGGCCTGGACACTGCATCCATCCTGGAAGACGCTATGTGGTCCACCATTTACACTTTCACCAAACACTACAAGCTAGACAATATCTCCAGAGCACAAGCAGGATTTGCCAGAGCAATTCTGCAGAGCTTTGTAGAATCAGCTACTTCTACCTCCTCCCTTCCTTCCATCTAAGCTGTGGTACTCTCCTTCACCAATAATACTGCAACATAGGAATAGAAGGACATAGAATAGTTGTGTAAAATCTTACTATAACCATAGATGTCTTTCTCTTCCATGTTGCAGTACCCACCTAACCTCCTTTTCTATCCTTCTCTCTCGCTATTGTCCTGTCTTAGGCCACGTGGTGTTTATACCCTATGCTAGGGCCAGTTCAGCCACCAAAGGGCACTTTGACCCTGTGGTATCACTTGCTACTCTGTTTCAAACTGTCCTACTGGGCTTTCAAGTTCTGAGGTCTGTGCGTGCAGACATCACATTTATGGCCCTGCATGTGATGTCCCACGCAACTACATCAGCCAAGCTGAAGCTTTTGTATAGGAGCAAACGTATGGGTCACATGAGGTGGGAAATCCCACACCAAGAATACTGCAACATGGAAGAGAAGGACATCTATGGTTATGGTAAGATTTTACGCAACTATTCTTTTCTGTTTCTTTAACTTCTCCATTACTAATCTTCTTTTCTACTTTACGCTTTATCTCATTTTTTGGTATTGTAAAGTTTTCCATGTCTGGATTCCTTTGCCTGTATTTCTCTTCAAATATCTTTGGTGCTGCTCTTTTTGTATTGATTAGTTTTGCTTTCTCCTTTGCATAAATATTACACCATATTAAATCTCTCTTTCCCATGTCCATATTTCTTCTTCAGATGTCTCCTGATCTTCCTGTTTCTCGTTACTTTGGGGGCTTGTTCCATCATGCTGTGATGTAACCTGTGTTAGACCTTCTACATCAAATCCTTCACTTCGCAGGCAACTCCATACCTTCTACTTCTATTTTTTAACTTCTACTTTACCTAATCTTCTTTTCTCCATTCCCTCTTTGTGATATTATTTTTTCATTGTGAAATTTTAGATGTCTGGATGACGTTGCCTGCATTTCTCTTTGAATGTCTTTGGGCTGCCTTCTTTATATTGATTAATTTGGCTTTCACCTTTGCATAAATATTGCAGCTCATCATATCTCTCTTTCTTTCCCATGTCATATTTCTTATACTTTGCAAAAAATCTCTAGTTTTTGTGTTTATATTTTTGCACTTCCTCAGATGCTTTTTTTTTTCCAAACAGATAAAAGTTTCTTAGTCTTGTATGAATGAACACAATGTTTTATTTGAGGCTATAGACATTTTTCTCGTGGAAGTATTTTTCTTTCCTCTAATTTATTTCTTTATCTTTTTTGTTTATCTTGTGTCTGGAAATGCTGGGCTTTTTGCATAATAGTAACAATACATAATTTCTTTCTTATCCTGAATACTGAGCACTCTATCATCTTTATGGCTCTTCTTTGGCCTGTCAGTTTTTGTGATTTTTGTGGGCTGCTACTTCCTTCTGCAATGGGGGGGGGGGGGGGCATCCTCCCCGTGGGCTTGGCCTGGCCCCATTGTAGGAATGTTTCTGTATTTTGAGGATTCTCTAACATCATTTTTTCCAGTCCTGACACCAGTGTGCCTATAAGGATTGGGCACTTTTTTATTCTGGGTCTTGTGCACCCAGCAATTTTTTTTTTTTTTTTTTTTACCTACCTATTTCTGTCCTTGGACTGCTGTGGTGTTGCTGCGGTAGCGTTGTTGCCTCACAGCAAGACGTTGTGCCGTTCGATTCTCAGCTAGAGCGTCTTGTGTGTGGAGACGTGTGTGAATGGGCGTACCTTCGTTGAAGGTTGTGCGTCAGGGCTGGCAAACTCGGCACGTAAAAAATCTACTGCCAATCATTAGCGGACCGGAGTTCCGCTGTGGCGACCCCTAACTGGGAAAAGCCGAAAGACGCAAACAAACCTACTTCTGTCCTTGATATATGCTTTATAAAATAGTCTGTTGTCTTGGTAAGATTTTGTGAAAAAGAGGGTTCACCTCGTGAAGGTACTCTGTAAGACCTGAGGATGAATTCAGTTTCAGCAGTACTACTCCCTTTTGCTTGCTGACTTATCTTTCCATCCAGACCCAGTATGACCTGTGGGATGTACCTAAAGATATTTTCCCCCTTTTTCTCTGCTTCAGATTTAGATCTGGCTATTTCTTATCAGCTGCTGCATTTGTACTCTGTTTTTAATATGGTTACTATGTGATAAGTCCTTAGTAATTTGCAATTGGGGGCAATTGCAGTTTGAGGTAATGTGGGGTTTGTAGGGGATTATGAGTAAGTGGAAGAGTCTGAGCTGTGATCATTAGTCTGGGAGGAGGCCAAAGCCTGATCCAAGGTGAGATCCAAAACCCAGTCCTTGAGAAAGAACAAAAACAGATAAGACAGATGCATCATTATGGTGAGTACATAACTTTTGCTTTTCTTCTTGGTTCAAATATCTTGATAACATATTTTTTTTTCAGTAGCCAGTATTTTAACAAAATTGAGTATAGATTAAGAAGAATGTTTCTTCATTCAAAATGTAAAATAATTGCTCTGAAGATGCAAAAAGTATGCCAATACCAACTCAGAACGTTTACAAATATGTAAATTGTACGTATTGCTTAAATGTTAATAAAATAGTTTCTAGATGTCCTGCATTTAACTTTTGTAAAATGTTATGAATGTGTATGTTGGTTATGCAAGAGTCATATTTGAAATATTTGATCCAGTTTGTTTTCTTAATCTAGCTGAAAAAAAAATTAAGTTTGAATTATCTGACCATTAACACTTACTCCCTGTTTTGGAAAGTTTTTAACTTGGGAATTTATTCAACAAGCTTATTTATTTATTTATTTATTTATTCCATATAAAATATTGGGAAATGTGTAATACAAATAACCATACTTGTTGGTGTATATTGAATGTCAGAGTTGATTGGCATCACAGTTTGATTGCACTTCATTAAATTAATTTTGGTCATATTTCCAATCTTTTGTGCAATCGCTGTGGATGGATAAATTTAAAACACTGAAACAGCTTATGTAGTTTAATTCTCTTATCCTTTTGTAAAATTTGATTAGGTACTATTCCTTTGGTGTCTCTTATATCTATAGCAAGAAAGAAAGTTAAAATAAATTGGAACAGACCTACATCATCACTTTTAGATTTTATTAGTGTACAAAAATGGAATTAGTACTTTTCATTTGAGTTTGAATGATACTATAGTGAATTCTAACTATTGTTAGTTTTGTAATGAAATATGCTAATTATATTCTGTTGGATAATTTATAACTTTATATACTAGTAAACTAGGTATTTCATTGTTAAATATTAAACAAATTCCTCTGTATATTGCACCCATATCACATTTTTAGTAAACTATGCATAGTTTGGGTTAGTGTAGTTAGTGATGTTCATCATATTTGTTCACTGCTTCAGTGGCCTTTGCTATATAAGGGTTATATCCTTCCAAGGATATAACAGCAGTTCAGCTTCCAAAACTTCAGGGTACCTTCCACACACCCAAACTGTCAGGCAGCTCGAGCAGAGCTGACTAAAAGGCAGATTTGGGTGCCAAGCCCTCCAGAGCTTTACTTGCACCAAATAGTGAGGCTTTTGAGGATTGACATTCAGCTTGTGCTGATGTCCTTCAAGGATGCATCTGCAGTCCTAACATATGGGTTGTCCTGCCTCAGGCAGCCCTTCGGTCGGCCGGATTCCAAAGTCTGGGTCTGGCCTCGGCTGATGTCGCACTTCACCCGATGTCATAGCTGCTGTGAATTGGGTATAAAGGCATCAGCCGACGCCATTTTCCTCAGTCTTTCTTGCCGCGCGGTGCCCAAAGCAGAAGCTGTTCGCAAGTGCCGGTCGGTCGGATCCAGAGATTTCTACTACCAAAGACTTCTAAAAAGCTAAGTACCCCGTTGGGGACTCTTTCTTGCCTCAGCCGATGTCAGAAAAAGTAAATAATTGTTTAACTTGTGGGAAACAAATACCTCATAAGGATTTCCACTCTTACTGCCTTCCTTGCTTAGGCCCAGACCACGACGTATCAGCTTGTCTAGCCTGTGCTTCCTTCAACCGACGGACACTTAGACGTCGGTCGGAGTTTGCGGAGGAGTTTTTTGGTCCCGCTTTTGCTTACAAAATGCCGCCGGAGACTCCGACCGCAATTAGCTAAAAGCGTAAGGAAAAGGACCGACACTCGCGGTCCGGTTTCGCCGAAACCACGGTTAAGCCTACCGCGAGTGTCTCGGTTTCGGCTGAAACAGAGTCCTCGGTTCTTCCTTCGGCCGAAAGCATACCTCCGACAGCCGAGGCCTCACACATGGCTGAATCTGCTACCGAAATTTCTCCTGCTGTAGCAGGCACCCAGGATTTATCAGATACTATTCCTTTAGACATATCTACTCCTGCACGTGGAGCTGCTAGGCCCCCTGCATCTATGTCCATCAAGGCTTTTTCTAGGGCTAAAGCAGCTAAATCTTCTAAGGCCTTGCCTGCTAAAACCCCACACAGGCCTACTTCTAGTTCCCAAATGCTTAGCCTGGCTGAGGATCTCATTTCCTTGATCAGGGGATCCCAACCTCACCCAGACAGGGCCTCTCAACCCCCTCCAGAGAAAAGGCCTAGAGCAGAGCCCCCCGATCCAGTTTCGACTGACTACTCGGATTAGTCAGAAAATTCAAATCCTCCAGAAGGCCCTTATTCTCCATATGAGGATTCTGATGCAGAAGACTCCATTCCTTCCCCTCTCCTCCTGAGGAATTTTCCTTTGGGGAAACCTTACATGCTATGAGAGAGCATTTTCAATGGCAGGGCCAGGATTTCTCAGATTCAAGGAAAAGGCTTAGGACCTTTTTACATATAGGCCTTTAGCCATTCCTCCAGTACTAACAGTTGTGGATGATGCATTTAATGATGCCTGTACTGCTCCTGACTCCCTTCCCCCGGCCCCTGCCAAACCCGACCGATATTACAGGGTCCCGGACACACACTTTCACTTGTATAAGGCTCCTATTGCAGATCTGAAACCATTTCTCAGGGCCCCAAAGCTGTAGCAGCTGCCTCTGCCAAAAACCCCCTTCCCTCTGAAAGAGAATCTAGAGCATTAGAGAGATGGGGTAAAAAAGTCTATACTTCTGCTACTCTTTCGGCTAGGGCCTTAAACTGCCAATTCCACATGATCCAGTATCAGGAATTTTTGTTAGACCAGCTAAATAAAAAACTGTCCTCTCCTGAAACTATAGACCGTAAGTCCCTTCAGGATTTGGTACATAACACTCAGCAGGTCAGTAATCATTCTTTAAAATGCGGCTATGATGCACTGGAGGCTTCCTTTAGGTCAGCTATGACTGGAACCGTGATCAGAAGGCATGCATGGTTAAAAGAGCAAAACCTACCAGACCATGTCAAGTCAAGGCTCCTAGATGCTCCCATGGAGAAACAAAGTTTGTTTGGCTCCCCTGCACAGCAAGTGCTAAAGAAGGTGGAAGAAAAAGCAAAGTCTGTTCAAACAGTCAAGGATTTCTTACAGGTCCAACCTCCGAGGTTTAGTAGAAATTGGCCTTCGAAGACTTGGTCCTTTCCAGACACCTCCAGAGCACAGAGAGGCCGAAATAGGCGCCCAAGAGGCAGAGGTCAATCCAGAGGGGCCTACAGGGGACGTCAGTGGCAGCCTAACAACGAGAGAAATACTGCCACAGATCCAGCTATTACCACTTCAACAGGACAGACACAATGACTTGGCTCTGATACCGCCTACCAGGGAACAATTGGAAGCACCCTTAGGCGGAAAGCTAGCCTTATTTTCCGTAAACTGGCATTACATTACAGGAGACAAATGGATTTTACAGACAATAGACAAAGGCTACAGGTTTCACTTCCACACTCTACCAAAAAAGAGAGGAATGCCAAACCTTCCACCAAACCAAAAAACAAACGCTCTAGGACAAATCAACCACTTACTAAGAATGAGAGCTATAGAAAAGGTACCACCTATGGAACAAGGACCAGGATTTTACTCCAGACTTTTCCTGGTACCAAGAAAAGAAAACCAATGGAGGCCTATTCTCGACCTGTCCGCTCTGAACACATATCTAATTGTTCCAAAATTCAAAATGCTGACCCTACAGCAACTTCTTCCCATGCTGGGCAAGGAGTCTTGGCTGGTGACTCTAGATCTCAAGGAGGCATACCTGCACGTCCCTATACGACCAGATTGCAGAAGATACCTCAGATTTCTTGCAGGATCAGAGCATTATCAATTCTCAGCATTGCCCTTTGGCTTATCTACTGCGCCCAGAGTATTCACGAAATGCCTGGCATCAGTAATTGTTCATTGCAGGCTTCAGGGAATTCAGATTTATCCATACCTGGACGACTGCCTGATACAAGCGGACAACAAGACCAAATTAACACAAGATTTGGAAAAGGTTATACAACTACTGCAAGCCCTGGGATACACAGTCAATATGAAAAAGTCAAGACTGTTACCAACCCAGAGGATAACATTCTTGGGTGCAGAATTGGACACTTCAAATCAGATGGCATTTCTCACAGCAGAAAAACAAAAACAACTACCACTCTATTTCAGGGCATTGACAACACAGAACCAGCTTACAGCAAGGAAAGTCCTGCAAGCCCTGGGTTACATGGCATCTTGCATAATATTGGTTCCACATGCCAGGCTGCATATGAGAAAGTTGCAATGGTACCTAAGGAATATATGGTCTCAACACAAGCACAGCCTAGAGGTTCAGATTCCAATAATCCCATGCCTGAAGCAAGAATTCCTGTGGTGGGCTCAGGCCTGTCTTTTGAACAGAGGACTGCCCTTCCACAAACTTCACCCAAGCCAGACTATCACCACGGACGCCTCGGACCTAGGCTGGGGGGCACACATGGTGGACAAGTGTATACAAGGCCTATGGACACAAGACCAGCTGAACCTACACATAAATCAAAAAGAGATGCTGGCAGTGAAACAGGC
Source organism: Protopterus annectens (assembly GCF_019279795.1). Taxonomy (NCBI): domain Eukaryota; kingdom Metazoa; phylum Chordata; order Ceratodontiformes; family Protopteridae; genus Protopterus; species Protopterus annectens. The sequence continues at coordinate 512,573,424 of NC_056730.1, read as the reverse complement.
AATCCAGGCATTCAGACCGTTTCTTCAACAGGGTCATTTGCTGATAAGGACGGGCAATACCACAGTCATGTGGTATATCAACAAACAAGGAGGCACACATTCATATCCTCTATGCCGGATGGCAATGGACCTGTGGAATGTAGCCCTGAACCTCAACATTCAGCTCCAGGCCATTTTTGTGCCAGGAAAAGAAAATACACTAGCAGACACCTTAAGCAGAACTACCACGGATGCCCACGAATGGATGCTGCATCCAGACATCTTCAAATCCATTACAAAGAAATGGGGACTACCAGAAATAGACCTGTTCGCATCCCCACACAACCACCAAGTGAGGAAATTCTGCACAAGGACATCCCACCCACTAGCTTGGAAGGTGGACTCCCTCTCCTTCAGTTGGGAAAACCTGACAGCATATGCATTCCCACCTCTTCCTTTGATGCACAAAGTGCTACTGAAGATCAAAGAAGATCGCCCAAGGATCATCCTGATAGCTCCAGACTGGCCGAGGCAGCATTGGTACCTGCTACTGAGGAGTATGGCTCGGACACACGCATGGCCTCTACCTCTAGTTCCTTTACTGCTAACACAGAACAACTTCAAGATCCTACATCCAAACTTGAAAACACTACAGCTGGCTGCCTGGAATATTATATAAAACAAAATAACCCAGATTTATCCCAGAGGGTTAAAGACATTATACTGAAGGCTCGCAGACCCTCCACAAGGAAGACTTACTCAGCCAAATGGAAAAGATACCTCATTTGGAGTGCAGCAAAAGGAGTAAGTGTATCATTACCAAACATAGCTAACATCCTGGAATACTTAGCAGACCTTTTCCACAATGGCCTGACTTACTCCTCCATTAAGATTCATGCATCAGCAATTTCAGCAAAATACAACATGGATCCTCCAGTCTTCTCTCATCCTCTACTCAGGCAGTTTCTGAGAGGAATTAAAAATGTAAAGCCTCCAAGGAAGCCACATTTGCCTACATGGGACCTCAACTTTGTCCTGGAAAAGTTAACACTTCCCCCTTTCGAGCCAGCAGCAACAGCAGAGTTACAGTTCTTATCTTGGAAAACTGCTTTCCTGCTTGCAATCACTTCAGCAAGAAGGGTTTCTGAATTACAGGCATTAATGGCAGTACAGCCCTTCCTTATCTTCCATCAGGATAGAGTATCCTTGAGAACCAACCCTACTTTTATGCCAAAGGTATTCTCCAGGGTATCATTGAACCAAGCAATACACCTACCAACATTCTTCCCCAACCCACAGAACAGAGGGGAAAGACTACTACATACCTTGGATGTGCACAGGCAATTGCGCTACTATCTGGACAGAACCAAGAACAATAGAAAAACTGACCAGCTTCTGGTAGCATATGCAACAGGAATGGAAGGAAAAGCAATTTCAAAACAGACAATATCAAAATGGATAGGAAATTGCATTAGATTTTGTTACTCTTTTCATGGGAAGACAACTCCAGAAAACATCAGGCCTCACTCCACAAGAGCTACAGCCACTACAACAGCTTTCTTATGAGGAGTGGCTACCAAAGACATTCTAGAGGCTGCTACTTGGAGCTCCGTGCATACATTTGCCAAGCATTATAATCTGCCTTTATACTCCAGATCCCGAGCAGGTTTTGCAACTGCTGTTTTGCAAGGGATCTTAACTACACCATAATCCTTTTAGTGCCTCCTCCCCCAGTTTGGCTATGGTATTCTACCCATATGTTAGGACTGCAGATGCATCCTTGAAGGACATAGTACAGTTTTGTACCTACCATAAATGTAGATGTCCGAGAGGTATGCATCTGCAGTCAGGATACCCACCCTCCTTCCCCTCTGTGGTACTCTTAGGGTATTTGCCCATCTTATAGCTAGCTGGGGGAATCTATTATGGTGTATTTGTTTGTATATATGTATATACATGTTATTTTTGTTTGCTCTCTACTGTTTGGAATCATTTGCATTTATCCAAATTTAGCCTTCCTAGAGGGCACCTGGCATCTGGGGCAAGAAACACTGAGGAAAATGGCGTCGGCTGATGCCTTTATACCCAATTCACAGCAGCTATGACGTCGGGTGAAGTGCGACATCAGCCGAGGCCAGACCCAGACTTTGGAATCCGGCCGACCGAAGGGCTGCCTGAGGCAGGACAAACCCATATGTTAGGACTGCAGATGCATACCTCTCGGACATCTACATTTATGGTAGGTACAAAACTGTACTTTCCTTTGCTGGGCAGATAAGGTCACTTTGAGAGAGAGCTTCCATTTAATAATTTTGTTTTATACTTTTCCTCTTCAGAAAAATTATTTTAAAACTAGGAGATTGTATTTTAAAGGACTGACACAAGACTGTATGGTACTTTAAAAGAGAAGCGCTCTTTTTTTCCTGTCAGTTTAAAAGTTGTTTAAGTAACTAAAAAACTGTTTTATGTGAATAAATTGTGTTTATTTTACTTTGTGGGGCTGGTATAGTGTTTTAAACTGCTTTTTTACTGAGTTAGTCTGGGGGAGAAAGTGACTTTTACAAGCGTTTGCTGCACGTTTTCACTGAGAAAGGGGCACAATTTTCGGCTTGGCCGTGGAGCTCACTTTCCCCTCTTCCAACCACAAAAAGTTCGGCTAACAGCTTTTACCACCTCAGCAGGCTGGCAGTTTGCCTCTGCCACAGCTAGGTCACCCTGCTATGACCATTTGTTGTACCTCAGACCACTCATCTTTTGCCCTTAAACCCACTGGTGTAGCACCTACAGCCAGTAATGCACTGGGAGTTAGCCACGTCTTCTGTGACTGTTATGGTCAAGGGAGCACTACTCTTGTTGGTCCTGGGAGAGGGAATAGGGAAGGCTTCCCTGTTTTGTCAAAATGTGCCCATGCCTACGGAAGCTTTTGCTGCCACTGATAGCACTGTTGAACCCATTTTCTTGTCAAGGAGAAGCAAGAACACTTAGCACGTATCTACTCATCCTCAAATTTGCTTAGACAGGAATAGTTCACTGGGTCTGTCTCAGGGTTTAACTCAGGCTGCGAATCATTCTTGTAAGGTAGCTTCTGGTAAAAGAAAAAGGAATAATACCTTTCTTGATGAGAGTCAAGATTCTGAATCTGGAAAGAAGACTAAGGGACAGAGATAGGGTTTTCTCCTTAGATTTCTGATTCAGACTCTGAGGAGAGCTCAGTTTCTGATTAATCCCAGTGATGGGTGTCTTTCTCTCTGACTATTTCTAGCATAGTGGGAGAATACTAAGGTTTCTCAGTCACTCAGAAAGTACTATGAGCTGTTACAGAAGGAATTTCCGTAACCTGCACCCATTAATCCTGTTTTGTGTGCCTTGCAGACTGTGTGTTTGTTACTGACTACAGTTTTCCTCACAGTCAGCTAGCTGGTCTTAAAAAGACATATAGGATGTATAAAGTTATTCAGTCTTTTACGTTTTTGTACACTCTTCCCAAACCTGATACAGCAGCTGTAGTTTAATCTTTCTGCTGCTAAATACTTTGTTTATTCCAAGCCTACTATTTATGATAAGGATGGGAAGATTATTGATAAGTATGGGAAAGAAAGTATATGCTCCTGCAACTTTTTCAGAATTTTGAATTGTCAAGCTTGCATGTTAATGCTTAATGTTAAGTTGTCAATCTCGCCTTCATTCTTGCTGGATGGGGATCGGCTCCGACTCGGCACTAGCTTTAGCTCGAGAACTCCTTTTACCAGCTCGAGGCAACCCTATATCCCATGATGCAAGGCGGAACTACCCCAGATCTCGTTTGCCGCTTAGCAAAAGAGGTCTCCTTTGCCAGCTGAGGTAAGTTTTTCTTGTTAAAGAAGAAAAAGTTTAGTTAGGGGTTTAATTTCCCTTCAGTGTTAGGTTAGCCTGTATTTAGTACAGCCCACCCTATTCCTTCCTTTTAAACTTTCAAAATAGTTTTTCAGTTAAATCTTTAGTCAGGCCTAGTTCCCCAAGTTATTCCCTTCCTGTGTGTCTGTGTAGGGATTAAGTTGTGTGTTTGTGGGGACTGTTTGTGTATATCCTTTTAGGATGTCTAGGGAAGGCAAGGTCTCAGGTTTCAAGAAGTGTGACCAGTGCTGTCAGAAAATGTCCCTGACAGACGGTCACACTTCTTGTGTGTATTGCCTGGGGCCTTTGCACCTGCAGGACTCCTGTGCGTTGTGTCATGCTTTTAGCCAGAGAGTCCTGCAGGAAAGGAGGAACAAGTTGATCCTCCGAGGTTTGTTAAAACCTGAAGGTTCTCCTCTAAGCAAGGGGCAGGAAAACCTCTTAAGTCACGAAGGCTCAGGCTACAGTGTCCAAGCCTCCTCCGGTGGCTCAGGGTCCGTCGGGCCGATATCGCTCGGCTGGAGCCGATACTTCTTCTGCTAAAGTAGTGGGTTCGGTGCCAGCCGGCTCCGATACCCGGACTACTGTTGCCTTGTCGGCTCCGGCTGGAGCCGACACTTTATCCAGCATCGGAGCCGAGATCCTCGGCTCCATCTGGGGTTCAAGGGACTTCGGCTCCGATGGCTCCGGCCCGCAAGAGATCCCGGTCCCCTTCGATACTAAGTATTCACTCGGCTCCGGGGTCTCCTCTTTTGTCGGAGCGGAGCCATCGGAGCCGATCTTCGAGATCTTCCAGGCTGTCTGACCACGATTTGGAGAGGGTGGTAAGCAGGCTGTTGAAGTCTCAGGCACTGGCCCAAATGCTCCATAGCCCGTCTCAACAGACTTCGGCTACAGCCCCAATTCTTGAGATTCCTCCTCCGACTCCACACCAGAGTTCGGAGCCGGAGCTTCTTGGGACAACGACTGTTTCGATGCCGGAGCCAATACATCCTTCGGCTCCGTCATCCTCGGCTCCGATCTCCTCCTTGAGACTTTCCTTGGAGGGATCCGGTCGTCGGGTTTCCACTGTCTGCTCCGAGGGGGCTAGTGGCATCGGACCCTTGTCCGACCCCGCTCTCCCTCTCGGAGCTTCGGCTTTGGTAAGCTCGGCGCCGACATCGGCCTCGGAGCCTTCTCTCTCCTTGGAGCCGACCATTCCTGTTTCTTCGGAGCGGGTGTGTTCAGGTCTCCCGGGGAGAGGAGCCTTTGAGGTGATGAGGAGTGTCCTGGCCTCTGAGCCTGGTCAACGGTCTATCCCTCTAGCTCCTCCCTCATCAGTGCCTGCAGATGCCTCTTGCCAGCCTCTTGCTCTCAGGCCCAGGGATCCATCGCCCCAGGTTTCCCCACTGGGAATTTCCTCCTCTTCCGAGGTTTCTCCTGATCCTGCAGGGGAACCCCCTCGGAAGAGGACGTGTAAGAGGAAACACACAGACTCCCCTGAGTCTACTACATCTGATACCGACTTAGATGAGTCGGAGGGTTCCCCTCGGTCCCCCTCTGAGGATGTCTCATTTTCAGACATCCTTGAGCTCCTCAAACAGAGGGGGAATTGGCCTTCCATTGACCCTTCCGAGGATGAGTCGGTATACCTGGAGGCTTTTGGATCCCGACCCTCCACCTCCTGGGTGTCTCCGCCTTTCGACCCACTCATGCAAGTAGTGGCTCGGAAGGCGTGGGCGGCTCCAGATTCTGTGGAACCTGTCCCCAGGAGACCATCCAAGTTCATCACGGCCCCTTCGGACAAACAGTTCCTGTCCAAAGGTGTCTCTGTGGATGCTATGGTGGTGGCGGCCACTAAGAAGGAACTGGCGGATCCTTCAGTACCTGTCCATCCTCCTAATAAGGATTCTAGGACCATGGACAGGTATGGAAAGCGGATGTTTTCTTCAGCGACCTTTGCAATGCGTTCGCTGAATTACCTTTGTCACTTCACCAGGCTTCAACGAGATATTCTCAAGGAACTGGGAGAAGTAGTCCAGGATCCTTCAGCTGCTGGGGCTCAAGAAAAGATTGCCTCTCAGCTAGCTATCCTGAATTCGATATCTAACTCCTCCATGCGGCTCATATCTTATGCAGCCGATGGAGCGAGCAGGGCCGCAGGCACAGGTGTTGCTCTTAGACGCCAAGCCTGGATGCGGCTGTGTAATTTTGCGGACCCCTTTAAGGCGTCCTTCACCAACACCCCCTTTGACGGTTCGGCTTTGTTCGGACCTCAGGTGAAGGATACTTTGACCAGATGTGAACAGGACGGTAAAACTCTTTCTGCCGTTGGAGTCCAGTTTTCCACTCCTTCTAGACCATATCCCAAGGGTCAGAAGGGGAAGATGTGGTTCCGTAAAGCCCAAGGAGCTACACCGGACACACGTGGTCAGTTTACCCCAGAGGCAGAGGGGTAACAATAATAGACGCCGCCCTAGAGGCAGGGGGTCCTCAGAACCAGGGCAACAGGGAGCCTCTTCCTGAGAAGCCCTTTCAGCATCCCTGAGGTGTTGCCCGACTGTCCACCCTTGGAGGCAGTCTGGGGAAGAATTTCGCTGTACCCAGTAGCCTGGCAATCCCTATCACAAGACAAGTGGGTACAGTCGATTATATCCGAGGGTTACAAAATCCCTTCGAAGGTTTCCACCTCTACAATCCCTTCCAGACATCTCACCCGGTCAAAGGGATTTGGCAAAACAGGAAGTTTCAAAACTCCTGGCAAAAGAGCCATCCAAACAGTGCCGCAGACCAAGTAGGATCCGGCTTCTACTCAAGATTCTTTTGGTCCCCAAAGGACGGGAGATTGGAGACCAATACTAGACCTAAGCAGACTAAACAAGTCTGTCAGAAAGGCAAGATTCGGATGGTCACGCTGCAATCCATTCTGCCCTTTCTGGGCAAGGACAACTGGATGTGCTCGATAGACCTTCAGGATGCGTACTATCATATAAAGATTCACAGACGCTCCAGAAGGTTTCTCCGCTTCGGCTGGGAGCCAGTCATTACCAATTCAGAGCACTGCCCTTTGGCCTCACTTCAGCCCCAGAGTGTTCACCAAATGCATGGCAGTGGTCACAGCTCACCTGAGACGTCGAGGATTCCAAGTGTTTCCTTATTTGGACGACTGGCTCCTCTCCACCACCTCCAAGGATCAGCTTCTTCGGTCCAGAGACTACACCTTACAGCTTTGCAAGAGTCTAGGAATTTCGGTGAATTTCGAAAAATCCTCTCTGCTGCATTGCCAATCTATCACCTTTATAGGCGCAGAGTTAGATACCGTCAGAATGTTAGCCAGGCTAACAAATCAAAGGGTTCTGGACATCCAAAAATTTGTTCAGCTTCTGTTACAAAGCAATAGGGTCAAAGCCAGGTTTGTCTTGAAAGTTCTAGGCCTAATGGCTGCAGCCATTGTTCTTCTTCCACTGGCTCGCTTTCACATGCGTCTCCTGCAGTGGATGTTATTCACGCAGTGGTCGTACCACGATCTGCCCATGAGACACGAGATCTTAGTGACACAGTCTTGCAGGGCTCATCTACGATGGTGGATATCTTCCCCTCTTCTTCATCAGGGCCGACCCTTTGTTCCCCCTCCTCCAGTTCCCACAGTCACCACGGATGCCTCTCTGATCGGGTGGGGGGGGCATTATCAGGGCAGGATGGTCCACGGGACGTGGCAACCCATAGAATACCACCTGCACATAAATGTCCTAGAGATGAGAGCAGTGCTTTTAACGTTGCAAGCCCTCGACGACTTTCTTCCCACAGGGACTATTGCAGTACAGACGGACAACATGTCCGTGGTCTGGTACATCAACAAACAGGGCGGAACCAGGTCCTATCCCTTATGTCGAGAAGCTCTCAGACTTTGGCAATGGGCGATCTCTTCTCAGCGGTTTCTGATAGCAACGCACATCCCCGGCAGGTCCAACCTATTGGCGGACAGGCTAAGCAGATCTATTCTGATGCCTCACGAATGGTCTCTCAGTCAGTCTGTAGTGGATCAGATTTTTCTGAAGTGGGGCACCCCTTGTTGCGATCTTTTCGCTACCCCTCAAAACAGCAAGTGCCCAGATTACTTCACACTTTTTCCTCTTCCAGGCCAACCCTTGAGAGACTCTCTAACCCAGGATTGGCCTCGGGGACTTCTTTATGCTTTTCCTCCCTTTCCATTGATTCCACAAGTCTTTCAGAAAGCCACCGTTTTGAGAGCCAAATTGATCCTCATTGCTCCATATTGGCCTCGACAAATTTGGTTTCCGTCTCTACATCATCACCTTCTGGTGCAGCCCTGGCATCTGGACCCAGTTGCGGATGTTTTGATGCACGAGTCGGGTCAGCAGCACCGGGCGATTGATTCTCTCAACCTCACTGCTAGGTAGCTCCACTTCCTTCCTAGCCAGGCTACCAATGATTTCTGACTCAGTCGGGACATTTTAGTGTCTTCTTTAAAGTCGTCCACTAGAACTGTTTATGCTAGCAAGTGGCGTCGTTTTTCTATTTGGGCAAACGCCAGAAATATTGATCCTTTCACCGCTCCTATACATTCTGTTTTGGATTTCCTGGCGGAGGTTTTTCATTCGGGATCGTCATCATCTACAGTCAAAGTACAACTGGCTGCTATTTCCAAATTTCATGTTGGCTTGCAGGACAATAACATCATGTCTCATAGGTTATGCAAAGCCTTTTTGAGAGGAGTTTTTCTCCTAAAACCGCCTGTGAAACATCCTCCTCCGCAATGGGATCTGAACTTAATGTTGGCATCCCTTATTCTACCTCCTTTCGAACCGTCTGCTACGTGTTCTTTAAAGTTGTTGACATGGAAAACTATATTTTTGCTGGCTGTTACTTCTGCAAGAAGAGTTTCTGAGAGTCAGGCCCTCTGTATTCGTTCACCTTATCTGGTGTTTCATAAGGATAGGGTTTCGCTCAGAACTAACCCTTCCTTTCTTCCCAAGGTTGTATCTCAAGCCAATATTAACCAATCTATTGATCTACCAGTTTTCTTTCCTAACTATTCTGACAGAGCTGAACAGAAGCTGCATTTTTTGGATGTTCATCGTCAGCTCAGGTACTACTTGCATAGGACTAAACAAATTAGAAAATCAGACCAATTGTTTGTCTCCTATGCAGAAAACAGGATGGGTCTTCCAGTATCTAAAGTGACCTTATCTAGATGGTTGACTTCCACCATTTCCTATGTGTACTCTCTCATGGGCAAACAACTATCTTCTAAGCCAAAAGCACATTCGACCAGGAGTCTATCCACTTCTGTAGCCTTTCAGGATAGACTTCCCATTGACACTATTTGTGCAGCAGCTACTTGGGCCACGCCTCATACCTTTGTGTCTCATTACAAGTTGGATTTGGCCTCCAGAGATAGGGCCAGTTTTGGTTCCACAGTTCTCAAGAGTCTGTTCCATTGAGCCACCGGGATACAGGTGCTAGGGGCGGTCCCATCCAGCAAGAATGAAGGCGAGATTGACAACTTAACATTTAGAAGTTATGTACCTACCATAACGTTCCATGTTAGTTGTCTTCTCTTCTTCTTTCGGCCCCTCCCTCCTTCCCCCTGGCCTGGACAGATCTTGGAGAGTTCCTATTAGATTGCTTCCTCTGGAGCATTGTTATGAGGACTTCTTTTAGGAACCATGGTTCCTAATTATATTAGGATAACTCTTTAGCAGGGTTAGTTAGCTGCCAAACGAGATCTGAGGTAGTTCCGCCTTGCATCATGGGATATAGGGTTGCCTCGAGCTGGTAAAAGGAGTTCTCGAGCTAAAGCTAGTGCCGAGTCGGAGCCGAGGATCGGCTCCGAATCCATCCAGCAAGAAAGAAGTCGAGAGAAGACAACTAACATGGAACGTTATGGTAGGTACATAACTTCTAATTCTTAGTAATTGTTAAACTATGAGGATTATGTGTGCAGTTTCTTATGAGGAAAAATTTGCTTTAAATAATTTAATTTCTTCTATTTGTAAAGCCACTACTCATTGTATAATGTGTGTATGACTCTCTTGATACTTCAAGAGCTATCACCTCTGGTACTGTTTTAAGGATGTTTGCATAGCTGTATCAGAACTTCCCAGATGATAAAAATGAGATATTAAATTCTTCTTTGGTTAGAGATTGTTTTTGGCCCCTCTTCTTCAGAGGAAATCAGAAAGTATGATGAAAGGGGTAAGCTAATATAGTGAGTCTCCTGAGATTTATCAGCCCTCCTTTTCCAGATTTTCCAAAAGAGTCTCTTAATTCTTCCTCCAAGTTTAGTAAGAAACAAAATAAACAGCCTCAACAAAATGCAGGTAAACAGATGTTTAAGAAGAAATGGCAATGGTGCTCCAAGAATAATTCTGGAAACTCCCCAAACCAAGGACAGTCCATTAATTTAGATTGACTGGTTTGGAGACTTTGTTCACCCACTCACCCTGGCACCCATTTTTGTTTTTCAGAAGGTCTAAATCTCCACTTTTCTGTTTGACATCAGATAGTTTCAGACAAATGGGTTTTGAAGATCATTCATTAAGGTTACTTAAGGGTATTACTGCTTTCCAGGGGGTAATTTCTCATCTTCCAGACCACACTGTTTCCACCTGTCCATCACATGGTGTCCCAGGAAGTGATAGTACCAATTTCCCCTTGCCGGCTGGGAAAGAGGGTTTATTCAGGGATGTTTTTACTGCTAAAGAAAGACAATGCTTGGAGACCAGTTCTGGGTCTTTCTTTCCTGAACCGGTTTGTGATAGAGCCCAAATTCAAAATGATGCCAATTCACAACCTATTACTTCTCCTTCCTCATTCAGGTTTACTGGTAGCACTAGATTTAAAAGATGCTTTTCACATCCCTATTCATCCAGATTTCAGGCATTTCTTAATGTTTTGTGTGTCTGGATCACATTGGTGTTCTGTGTCTTACTGTCCACTGCACCAAGAGCGTTCGCAGAGTAGCTAGCTGCAGTTATATCTCATTGCAGATTTAAGGCTATCCACATTTTCCATATTTAGATGACTTGTTTATCTTTGCAGGCTCGTTTTCAAAGTGTCAGGAAGTTTCTTTCTTGGGGAGAAATCTGTTACACAAGTTGGGATTCCAAGAGAACATTCAAAAGTTTGTTTGACTCCTCACAGTTTGTCAGCTAGACACCACTGTTCCAAGAGCTTTTTTTTTGCCAAAAAAAAAAAAAAAAAAAGAAAAGATCTATACCTAGATTCATTTTTATGGATGTTCTTAGTGTTTCACTGTTGCAGTCATTACATTTGGGTAATCTGCTGGCAGGTTGCCCTCAGTCGGCTTGATTAACAAAGTCTTGGGTCCTGCGTCGGTTGCTGTCCCTTCTTCCATGACGTCAGGTCGTCAGGGGTATAAAACATGCAGCCAACGCCATTACATCAGTTTTTCTTGCCCCAGATGTCAGGTGCCCCCCAAATGGGGAGCAATATATATATATATATATATATATATATATATATATATATATATATATATATATATATATATATATACATATATATATATATATATATATATATATATATATATATATATATATATATATATATATATATATATATATATATATATATATATATATATATATATATATGTATATATATATATATATATATATATATGTATATATATATATATATATATATATATATGTATATATATATATATATATATATATATATATATATATATATATATATATATATATATATATATATATGTATGTATATATATATATATATGTATGTATATATATATATATATATATATATATATGTATATATATATATATATGTATGTATATATATATATATATATATATGTATGTATGTATATATATGTATATATATATATATATATGTATGTATATATATATATATATATATATATATATATATATATATATATATAGTGTATATAATTTAAAACATAAAAAATATACCTCCAAACAAAAAGCAAATACACCAAAAAGGCTTTTAAGCATAATAAAAGAAAGGAGAGGTATAGCAAGAGAAAAACAGGGGGCTGGAGGGTGGGTAATCAGGACTGCAACAGTGAATACACTTGAACATCTTCATTTATGGTAAGTGTACACAACTGTACTATGTTATTCCGTGTTTCACTGTTGCAGTCATTACATTTGGGTAGAATCCCAAAGCTATGGTTGGGAGGATGGATTTATACAGCATTTGGAGCAGCTATAAGGCCCTGCAGGACAGCAGTGGCAAAGCCAGCTCTGGATTTAGAAAAGAGAGGTAAATGGTAATGTTTGGTGAACGTATGAACTGAGCTCCAGGTAGCAGCTTCTAGAATGTCTCTGGTAGGAAACCCTCTGAGAAAGGCTGCAGAAGTAGATGCAGCCCTTGTGGAATGAGATCTGATCCCCTTGGGGGACTGGTTTACCATGGTGCACATAGCAGAAACAAATACAATCCATTTTGAAATAGTCTGCTTTGAAATAGCCTTTGCCCTTGCAGCAAATGCCACACAGCAATTGTTCGGATTTTCTTAGAGATTTTGTCCTGTTTAAGTAGAATCTTAGTTGTCTGTGTACATCCAATGAATGCAGAATCCGCTCACCCTTGTTCCGTGGATTTGGGAAGAAAGTTGGCAGAGGAATGGTCTGATTAAGGGCCACACTAGATACCACTTTAGGCATAAAGGATGGATTGATCCTGAGGGCCATCCTGTCTGGGCAAAAAATAATGTAAGGCTCCACTGCCATAAGAGCCTGTAGTTCTGAAATCCTTCTAGCTGAAGTGACTGCTAAAAGAAAAGCTGTTTTCCAAGAGAGAAATTTTAGGTCCGCAGTAGCAACTGGCTAAAAAGGAGGTAGAGTGAGTTTTTCTAAAACAAAATTGAGGTCCCATGCAGGAGTTGTTGCTCTCCTGGGAGGTCTTAAATTTTTGGCCCCTCTGAGGTACTGCTTTAGCAGAGGATGAGAAAAGAGGTGAGGCTCTGTTGTAATGAGCTAAAATGGCAGAGGCATGGATTTTTATGGAAGAAAAAGATAGGCCATTCTGAAGCATCTCAGTTAAGTATTGCAGAATCTGAGGAATATTGGGCATTGCTGTGCTTATTCCTTGTGCTTGGTTCCAGGCACAGAATCTTTTCCATTTATCAGCATAAGATTTTCTAGTACTAGGCCTTCTAGCCTCCAAAATGACATCCAACAGGTTTGCTGAAAGATGTAACTGGTGAAATTAGTTGATTAGCCATGCTGCAAGATTCAAAGTTTGGGGCTGAGTGTGCAGAATTTGATAGTTTTGCTGAGACTGTATAGGTAAGGTGTCTGAGGCAGATACCACGGAGGAAGGTGCGACATATTACGCAGGAGCAGGTACCAGTGTTGGCGAGGCCAGTCTGGAGCAGTCAGAATCATTTTTGTTTTTTCCTGTCTGACTTTTAGTAAGACCTTGGAGAGCAGTTTCAGAGGAGGAAAGGCATAGACTGATAGGTTTTTCCAGCTGAAGGATAGTGCATCTACTTTCCAAGCTTTTTTGTGATCAATTCTTGTGCAGAATTTGTCCAACTGATAGTTTTGGGGTTGGGGTGATTTTGGAATTTCTCTCTGAGCTTTTTCAACAGAGTCCATTTGGTGGCGATTTCTCATTTTCACTTAGGGTTTCCAGATAATTTAATGTCTCATAAGCTATGCAAGACCTTTTTGAAAGGAATCACTGTTTTGAGACCACCACTGCAAGAACCTGTGGTTTCTTGGGATTTAAATTTTGTGTTGTCCAAACTGACTTCTCCCCCGTTTGAACCTTCACACTCCTCTTCATTGAAATTTTTGTCTTGGAAGACTTTGTTTTTGGTAGCTATTACGTCAGCTATACGGGTATCGGAGCTACAAGCCTTGTCTGTTAAGCCACCTTATTTAATCTTTCACAAGGACAGGGTGTCACTGCGTACTAATCCCTCCTTTGTCCCCAAAGTTTGTTCCCCTGCTACCTTAAATCAATCCATAAAACTCCCAGTTTTCTTCCCTAATCACTGTAATGCAGCTGAATACCATTTTCATCAGCTGGATGTTTTTATTTATTTATTTATTTATTTTACATTTGTTGACCGGGCTAGTCTGGCTGGATACATGTCCATTTTCAGCAGAGGCCCGAGGAGAAAAGCTCCACTATATACTAGTAAAAACATTCAAAAAGAACAATAAAAGAAACAAAAATTCTAAGAATGTAAAGAACAAATTCAGTGTAGTGTAGTTACATTTACAGTAGCACGTTAAGATAGGTAAACAAAACAAAGGAGAAATACAGAGGGGATCCATGATCCCATATTTTTTCATAACAACTATAAGAATCAAAAATATTTACAATATTACGAATTATGATAAACAATTAGTGCCTGGGCACTAGTTCTAGGAAACAGAAATTGCACAGCAGGGATGATAAATAGGTTTAAAAACAAGGTGAGATGACATGTTGCAGTAATATATCTTATAAAAGGGGAAAGTGACCTTGTAGAGAAAAAAGAAAGTCCATTTTGAGAGATAGGCGAGCTACAGATGGTTAGTATTGAGAGAAGAAGGAGAAGTAATGAAGAGAAGTATAAAGAAAGTTAGATGGGAGGTCAGTCTGGATTCAAGCAAGGGCATAGCCAGTGGGATTTGAGATAGTATCTTAGTTGTTTCTTGAAAAGTTGTGATGAGCCCAAAGTAGTCAATTCTGTGGGGAGTTTATTCCAGTATGGGCCAATAGTATTGGTGAACAAGGAGTCGCCTGCCTTATTGTGTGACTTGAGAGTGGCTACTAGCAGTTTTGTTTGCAGAGCGAAGGGAAGAGAGATTCTTGTAGGGGGCCATAGACAACTGCGTTTTTATTTACAGCGGACCAAGAAATTTAGGAAATCGGATCAACTATTCATTTCTTTTTCTGACTCCAGATTGGGCTTACCAGTTTCTAAAGTGACACTATCTAACTGGATTTCCAGTTGCATAGCCTTTATCTACAGTTCGGAGGGCAGACCTTTACCCTGCAGGATCAAGCCTCATTTTACCAGGTTGCTGTCTACCTCTGCAGCCTTTCAAGCCAGGGTCCCACTTGATAATATTTGTGCAGCAGCTACATGGGCTAACCCTTGCACTTTTATTGCACATTACAAATTGGATTTAGCTTCCAGGGGTAGAGCATCCTTTGGCTCCATGGTGCTTAGGAGTATTTTCCAATGAGCCACCCAAGAATAAGGTTCTAGGGACACTGTCCCATATGTAAAAATGAAGGTGAGATTGGACTACACAACATAAAGAAGTTATGTACTCATCATAACGTTCCATGTTGGTAGTCCATCTCGCCCTTCATTTTTACCAACCCGCCTCTTGCCCCCAACCCAGAAGATCTGGAGATAACAATAATAATAATTTGGTTATCTTTGGTTGGAGACCCTTTAGTACTGATTTGTCTGTTTTGGGTTTTTTTTCTTCTAGTGAGCAGCAAAGATGATCTGGGGTTTGTACTGGTGCACTATGGGATACCTGCTTAGCCACGAGACAACCAGAAGTCTTTGAGCTTGTAAGTCAGCTGAGTCGGTGCCGATCCATGTGTAAAAATGAAGGGTGAGATGGACTACCAACATGGAACATTATGGTGAGTACATAACTTCTTTTTTCTGCTGAAGAGTTTGCCATTTACACTTCTTTCATAACCCCTATGGTTCCAGAGATGTGAACATTTGTTTGAAATGTGAGGACATAATTTGTTTCTATCAAAAGGCTTGGGCTCTGCCCATTGGAAGTTGCAGTACAAGCTTCCTGAGTACCATTGGAGTGAATGAGTTAAAACTGTATACCTCATCAGGACGAGGAACAGAAAGCACAACTGCAGGTTGTCAAAACTTTTTCAGATGTTATAAGAATGTCATTTAGTCTTGATAGATGTGCAAAAGCAACCTTTAAAGCAGGAAAACTGCAGCACCAGGAAAACATTAGTTTGGGACAAGAATGTGACATAAAAGAACTTGAGCAAGGATGAGTGTATAAATATTTGGGAATTGATGAATCAACAATAAAACATGAACAAATGCGAATAAAACTTAGTAAGAAATAGCTTAGAAGACTTTAATTAATCCTGAAAACAGCATTGACATCTAGGAATGAAATCTAAGCTATAAACCAATTTGCTCTTCCTGTCCTAACTTTCAGTTCTGGAGGTATTGAATGGCCCCAAAACATGTTGGATAGATTAGATAGGAATACAAGAAGGATACTTCATGCTCACCAAATGATTTATAAAAATCAGTGTACACCAAGATTATATATTTCCCGTTCCGAAGGAGGGATGGGCCTCCTTGAAATTGATTACATTTATAGATATGCAATCGTGGGACTCAACACATATCTGCTGACCTCACAAGACCCAGATGTAGTGAAAGTTTTGAAATATGAGGAGAGTAAATCTGATGACTTCTCTGCTTAATATAGCAGATGCATATCGGCATCAAGCAGGAATGGAAATCAAACCAGAAGTAGAAAAAAATCAGGCAGCAACTGAATGTGCCAAAAAACAAAAGAAATAATATAAGGTGAAAGACCAGATGGGAAGGCAAGAAATGTGGAAAATGCATAAATATAGTTGCAAGTATAGAAAACAAGAACCTCATGTTGATCAGGAACAAATGCAGGAACGGTTAAGGAAAGGCGAATTCAAGCCAAACGATGAAAGGTTAATATTGGCGGCCCAAGATAGTGGGCTGCGTACACTCTGGTTTACAAAGTAAACTGAACATGTGGGAGAAACCAACAAATGTAGGTTTCGTAAAACTGGATTGGAAACAGTCACACATCTCATTGCTGGTTGTGATATACTAATGGCAGAAATACTGTATACTGAAAGGCATAATAATGTGGCAAGACTGTTACACTGGGGATTGTGCAAACATTGTGGTATTGAAGTGGCTGAAAAACACTTTAAACCTGAGCCACAAAGCATCATAGAAAATTATGTTATATCACTTGCGATCACCCATTACCAACAGTTTAAAAGATAGATCCTAGAAAACCGGATGTAATGGTCCATGAAAAGAAGACAAAAGTAGCATTGATCACTGAAATCTCCACACCCACTGACTAAAACTATGTTGTGTACAGAGAGAGAGAGAGAC
Source organism: Protopterus annectens (assembly GCF_019279795.1). Taxonomy (NCBI): domain Eukaryota; kingdom Metazoa; phylum Chordata; order Ceratodontiformes; family Protopteridae; genus Protopterus; species Protopterus annectens. The sequence goes on along the minus strand of NC_056730.1, from coordinate 512,556,434 downwards.
AGTCATAAAATATCAGGATCCCCAGGCAGAAACGAGAGCAATGTGGAAGAGATACCCAGACAGTTCCAATAGTAGTAGGAACAATGAGTCTTATAAAAAAGAATCTGCAATCATATTTAGATATGTTACCAATCCATGTAACCCCGTACGAATTACAGAAGGGGTCATTACTAGGCACATTGCAGGTACTGTGAAGAGCACTTTTGGCTGACATTAAAGATTGAAACAATACTAATTTCCTGAACTTTAATCGTACTTTGACTTCGGAATGGGGGCCATTCCCGTCATGGTATTAGAATCCCCAAAGATTTGGAGAAATTAGAGAAGGAAGAGTATATAAGCTTTGGCTCTGTCTAGACGTGTTCTCACATATAAATTGGAACTCTTGTACATTTAAATGAGTACTAGTTGTCATCAGATGCTTCTCAGATGTGATTACGTCACAGTATTGACAGACAGCGTGACTGTTCTGTACATGTCAAAATGCAGGAAGGGGGGCACTCTTCTTTCTTCAAAGAAGCTTTTCATCTTTGGGACTAAGGATTTAAAAAGTAAAATGTGTACAAGTGTGCTTCATAAGATCAGGTTTCATTTACATCTAGTTTTAGACATACAGTTGTGACTTTCAGCTTTTCCCGGTTAGGGGTCGCTACAGTGGAACTCCGGTCCGCTAATGATTGGCAGTTGATTTTTACGTACCGAGTTGCCAGCACTGACGCACAACTTTCAACGAAGGTACACCCATTCATGCATGTCTCCATGCAGAAGACGCTCTGAGAGTCGAACCGGACAGCATCTTACTGTGAGGTGATATAAAAATTGTACACACCCCTGTTAAATGCCAGGTTTTTGTGATTATAAAAAAATGAGACCACAATAAATAATTTCAAAACTTTTCCCACCTATGATCTATAACCTGTAGAATTCAGTTGAAAAACAAACAAATCTGTTAGGGGAAAAAATATAAAAAATTATGAACATGCAATAAGTTAGTTGCATAAGTGTGCACATCCTTAAACTAATATTTTGTCGAAGCACCATTTAATTGTAATTTAATTAATAGCATTCATAGGTTCATAGGTTCATAGGTAGGTACTAGGCTATCTGCCCGAGGGCATTTATAAGCCTAGCCAGAGTGTGTCAGCTTTTGCCGCCCAATTGATTAATTAACTGAGCCTCTGTCAAGAAGAGCCAATGGAGTGATCCCAGGGGTGTATGTTCTGTTACCCATCCACCCGTCAAGGTTTCTCTTGAAGAGTGTTAATGAGGGGCTCTGTCTAATAGGTTCCATTCAATCTTCTTGGGTAGGAGTCTTCTTGGGTAGGAGTCTATCAGTATGGCACATCTTGACTTGGCAATATTTGCCCACTCTTCCTTGCAAAAGGGGTCCAAATCTGACAGATTGCAAGGGCATCTCTTGTGCACAGCCCTCTTCAGGTCACCCCACAGATTATCTATTGGATTTAGGTCTGAGCTCTGGCTGTGCCATTCCAAAACTTATGAAGCCATTCTTTTGTTGATTTGGATGTATGCTTGGGGCCATTGTCATGTTGAAACGTGAAATTCCTCTTCATCTTCAGCTTTATAGCAGACGCCTGAAGGTTTTTTGACAAAAGTGACTGGTATTTGGAACTGTTCTTAATTTCTTCCACCTTGATTAAAGCTTCAGTTCCAGCTGAAGAAAAGCAACCCCAAAGCATGATACTGCCATCACCATACTTCACCATAGGGATGTTCTTTGTTTTTGAGCCAAACATACATTTTGGAATTGTGGTCAAAAAGTTCAACCTTGGTCTCATCAGACCATAACACATTTTCCCACATGCTTTTGGGAGACTTGATGTATTGTTTTGCAAATTTTAGCAGAACCTGGATGTTTTTCTGTGTAAGAAAAAGCTTCCGTCTTGCAACCCTACCCCCATACGCCAGACATATGGAGAATACGGGAGATTGTTGTCGCTGTAGTACACTACCAGTCGTCGTCTTCTTTTGGCTTTTCCCGGTCAGAGGTCGCCACAGCGGAACTCTGTCTGCTAATGATTTGCAGTAATTTTTTACGGTGCCAAGTTGCCAGCTCGACACCCAACCTTCAACAAAGGTACGCTCATTCACGCATGTCTTTCGAATGCCACTCGACCGCGGGGGAGGATATGCAGACTCCACACAGAAGTCGCTCCAGCTGAGAATTGAACGGGAGCACCTCTTGCTGTGAGGCGACAACGCTACCGCTGCACCACGCAGCCCATATGTAGTACACTACCAGTACTTGCCAGAAGTTCCTGCAGCTCCTTCAGTGTTGCTGCGGTCTCTTGGCAGCCTCCATGACCAGTTTTTGTTCTAGTCTTCATCAGTTTTGGAGGAACGACCAGTTCTTTGCAACGTCACCATTGTCCCATATTTTCTTCACTTTTTGATGACTATCTTCACTGTGTTCCATGGTATATCCAATGCTGTGGCAATGTTTTTGTGCCCTTCTCCTGACTGATATCTTTCAACAATGAGATTCCTTTGATGCTTTGTAAGCTGTCTGCGAACCATGGCTTTTGTTGTAGCAGGCAACTGGGTAAATATCAGGAAAACCTTACTAGGACAGCTGAACTTTATTTGGGGTTAATCTTAGTCTCTTTAATTGATGGCAGGTGTGTATCCAAGAAGACTGAATGCTGTAATTAAATCAAAAGGTGCTTCAAGAAAGTATTAGTTTAAGGGTGTGCACACTTATGCAACCAGCTTATTGTACATTTTTATGTTTTATATTTTTTTCCCCGAACAGATTTGTTTTTCAATTGAATTGTACAGGTTATAGGTCACATTAAAGGTGTGTAAAGTTTTGAAATTATTTATTGTGGTCTAATTTTTTATATCACAAAAACTTGGCATTTTAACATGGCTGTGTGCAGTTTTTATATCCACTCTAAATACGATATTCTTTTGTCACAAATCTATAAATGTAGCCATATTAAAGCAGGCCTATAAAATTTACGTTTTGCATGCTGTTCAGGGAATACACTTTCAGTAGAAAGGAATGTTTCAGTGTAGGATGGAAATGACATAACCTTCAGTCAAGAATACTGATAAGAATAAAATGTGCTAATAGCATGTGCAGTACATTAAGTACAAACGTATCATGTTTAGGCAAGACTTGGGAACCAAGGTTAAAGAGGTGTATAGATCTTGTAGAAAATTTACAGGGTTTTTGGTATTAAGAGAAATACTTTGGACACAGAAGTCATTAAGTTTGGACTGATGCAGAAAGTCGTTGCAGTGCAGTCCACAGAAGTTCAGCACATACACTGAAGAATGAGTGTAGAAGTCAGGTCAAATGTCCAGTATTTCAGAAATATTAATTCTTCCATTCAGAAGGAAAAGAATAATTCTGTGTAGTGAATTTATGGACAGTATAATAAGTGCATAAGCTACAGACGTTATTTAGTCTATTTCAGTTTATCAGCACTGTTATATGAGACAGTAAGATTTGATTCTGATAGTATTGACCAGTTCAGTACAGTTCTGGGTAATATAATAGACATTCATGCCAGTTTCTTCTAGTATTTCCAATTTTATTTATTTATTTTTATTTTTATTTGCAGTTTGTTAACCAGGATAGTCCATTGGGCCAGAGTGAGCCCATTTTCAATGGAGGCCTGGGAAAAAGCTCCACGTGCATACATATACAAAGCTACAGACAAAAACAATTGCAAAACAATTATAAAACAAATCAATGTACAACTGCTTACAAAATTAACAGAGTATTATGACTGTAAAAACATTGGAGTTTAATTTTGTTTGTGATAAAAATAATGGTTTATATAGGTTTCATATAGATTTATAGGTTTCAGGTAACATTTATTTTTGTTGATATTTTTATTATTTCCATCACTACTTTATTTCCTCATTAATATGTTCCTCATCATACCCTCTCTTGTGAAGCATACTTATTGCCTTTTCTATATCAATATTTCTATCCCCAACATAGTGATGGAAATAATAAAAATAAAAATATCAACAAAAATAGATGTTTTGTTAAAGATAAGGGAGAAAAAGAAAATATTTACTTTATATCTAAATATACCCCCTTTTCTATTAAACTATAAAGTGTAGTGGAATACTATTGGAAAATTATGAGAAAAGAGGAACAAGTGTTAAAGGATTTGGAGCTGAAATTTGCATATAGGAATAGAAGAAGCATAAGGGACTTACTGGTACATGGTACTTTTAAGAGACCTTTGAATACAGATTTAAGAGCTTTATCAGAGAAGGGCACATTCCCTTGTGGGAACTGTGCGATCTGTCAGTGTATTGAGAACCTTTCCAGAAATTAATGGTAAAAAGTATCAGGAATATGGATACTTTTACCTTTAACAGTGTACTTATAGTATATGGGCTTAGATGCCCATGTAATAAATACTATAGAAGTGAAAGTAAGAGAAATTTCTCGGTCAATCTCAAAGAACTTATTAGAGATACAAGAAAAAGCAGACTGGTTAACCCAGTAGCAGAACATTTTTGTAATTTTCATGATGGGAATCCTGAAGGGTTGCAAGCAACAATATTAAAACAATATAAGGAAGGTTTTTTAGCACTGGAGGGGTTAAAATATAAATTGACCGAAATAATCTACTTTTATTTTAAAGTACAATACCTTGTGTCTGAAAGGCTTAAACAAGGAATGCAATTGGAAAAGCATTTTATAATGCTTCTTTAAGAAGAAGTTTAATTGAAAGATTGGGGAGGGTGTTCTTTCTTTTTATATAAAAGAAGTATGTGTTTTATGGTGAAAATATACTCTGAATAGGCTGTGTAAGCCGAGGCGCTAGAGGATTTGGTCTGTTGTATGGTGTTTAAGAAAAGCTTTTTACTTGTTGCCTGCTGTGCTGCTAATATTATTTTATTAAAGAAGAAAAGAAAGAAAGAGCCTGTTGTGGTTCGTGTTATTTCCTGATGATTCCTGTGATGTACTGATCTACTGGTTTGTGGTAAAAAGACCGTTTCCTTTTTGAGTGTGGTTTATATATATAAAAAAAATCTTGTATGCATCATACATCACATTTATGCTCTCTATACAGAACATAGGGCATAAAAGGGATGTACGGGCACAGCTACCTAGAACTTCTTTGCCACCAGTTCAAACGCTGTTTTTGCTAGATGGTTGGAACATGTTGCTGTACTGCACATTTAACAAAACCAGACAAGTGCTTCAATGTTTTATTTTTTTTATTGCTGGATGTATTTTTTTTTACTGTTCTTGTATTTTATTTTACTACCTAGAGTCCATGTCATTCAAGAGGGGGGAATGACACTGTGAGAGGCAAATTCCCCATAAGGATCAATGCAAACTGTTTTTTTAGTACTTCCCATGACCATACCTCTTGTAGTATATATATAAGGCATTTGTGCCTAAGACACTCTGAAGCCATTTGTCTTCCCTGGCCATTTATCTTGAAAACTAATGGCTTAAACAGTTAGCCCAAGGTACCAAGGCAGAACCCTAACCCCACGATACTCCTGCTAGGTAAGAAGGTGGCCAAGAAGTCTCGGAAAGATTATTTAGCTGTCCAGCCTCCAATGGATATCTCTCTAGAAGTAGGTAATAGCTCTATAGGTTGTTTGGTGTTTACGTCAGATTCTTCTGCCTCTACCCTGTTAGAGGCTGGCATGGATCCATCTTTTTGCATGTCCTCTTAAGCTTTGCAGACATCTGCTGTGGACATCGAGGGGGAACCATGGTTGAGTATCTCTGAGGGTCCTAGAGGGATTCCACAGATATTGGTCAGGGATGACATTCCAGGTTGTCTTCTCGAATCTTGATAAGGGTCAGAAACTCCGGTATTTGTTACGGCTGATTGATGTCCCTTCTAAGAAAAGATAAAAACTGAAACATGTTTCAGTCCGCCCTATGGATTCGCAAAGGGAATGGTAAGAGTTTACTCAGGGCTAGTTTTCTGCCTTACTGGCCCAAAAGCCTCCTCAAGGGGTTTCAATACCCACTTCTCCTTGGGCTTCTACCTCTTCTAAAAGGCTTGGGGAACCAGATTCCTCGGATGAGGATTCAGTGTCTGGTGAAGTGTCTTTGTCCTAATCACAGATGCCTTTGCCTTTGGATTATGGTTCTGATGAAGCTCTGTTAGCCTTGAGTCTGTTTTCACAGTTGTCCCTTGGGGGCACAATTGCTAGGATGATGGAATACATTAAGTGGCATTCTTCTCAAGTGTGATAGTCAGAGGAGATATTATGAGTTGCTTTAGGTGGATACTCCTAAACCATCTGTAGTTCCTCCTGTGTTGGCTGCCTTGTTAGATACTTTCATTGCTGCTTCTAAGTCTCCTGATTCTCAGCCTCTTGCTACTAAGAAACCTGATAGGTTCTTTAAGGTTCCTGAGGATTGTCTGTTTTTATTTAGATGCCTTTCTGCTAATCCTGCTGTGGTGTCAGTCTCTTCTGACACCACCTAAACTTTTGCCTTCTGATAAGGATAGTAGGGCAGTGGAGAGGAAATGCAAGAAAGTTTATACTGCTTCTACTTCAGCCCTTAGGGTTATTAATTACCCAGACCCACATGATCAGGTATACTCTAGTCTTGATTGCTCAGGCTTGTCAGGTTATATCTGCCCTCCCTGAGTCTGAGGCAAATCCTCTGCCTTATTTTTTTTAGGTTCTGTTCGTCAAGCGGCTTACCACTCTATTAAGTGTAACTATGATGCTGCTGGCACCTCTTCTAGAGCTGTGGTGTTTGGGTCTGTCATGAGGCGTTATTCTTGGCTTTGTCTCCAGTCTGTACCTGAGGGCATGAAGGTCAAGTTGTTGGATGCTCCTTTTTATAATACACATCTTTTTGGGACTGCTGCTGCTGACATGTTTAAGTCTCTTCAATAGAAAGACAAAGCCTTGCAAGACCTTAACATATTTTTGTCTCTCCTATCCCGGTTATCCTTCTAGGTCTGCTTTTGTTTGCAGGCAAACCCGCCAGGCCTGTAAGGGCAGGACGAGTTGGAGGGGAGACCCCAACTACTAAGGCTTTTCAGATTTCTGTGGCCCAGGAACCTCCTTTATCTGATGAGCCTTGCTTCTCTTTGACAGTTTGCTCCGTCTTTTTTAGAACATGTTCCTTTGTCCCTTCGGCTGCCCCTTTATCTTCCATATTGGCATCTCATCACTTCAGACTCTTGGGTTCTTTCTGCCATGCATCTGGGTTACTTCAAGGTATGGAAATGTTTTCCCTCCTTTTTCAGGGATTCCTCAACCTCCTCTAGAGCAACTTCCTCATTTCCCCGAGGTTGTAGGGTCCCTGTTGAATCAAGGGACCATTCAACCTGCCCCCCCCTTCCCAAGTAGGAAGGAGTTTCTCAAAAGGAGGGCAGTTGTAGACCTATTTTGGATTTTTTCCTGCTGAACACCTTTCTTGAGATCCTGTCTTTTTGGATGCTTACTCTTCAAACTTTCTTTCCTCTTTTTATTACCCCAGGCTTTTCTGGTATCCTTGGATCTGAAGAATGCTTACCTTCATATCCCTATTCACCCTCTCTTCAGGAAGTTTTTACATTTCTCTGCGTCTTCCTGTCATTTTCAGTTCTCTGCTTTGCCCTTTGGCCACTCTACTGCCCCAAGGGTATTCACAAAATGCTTAGCTCCTGTGATTGCCTACTGTATGGTCCAACGCATTCAGTTTTTTCCTTTTCTATGTGATCTGTTGCTTCAGGCGCCTTCTCCCATACGATTGTTACAGGATCCGCAGTTCACCATCTCTCTTCTTCAAAGTCTGGGGTTTACTATCAACTTCCAAAAGTCTGTCCTGACTCCTCTCAGGATCATGTGCATCTGGGATGCAGGATTCAGTTGGTGTCCATGTTTGTCTCTCTTCCACCTCCAAAGATATTGTCGTTGATGACCTTCTTTTCAGTCTCTTCTTCCTCTGACTGCCATGCCAGTGAGGGAGATTCTTTGGGCCCTGGGATTCATGGCCTCTTCCATTCCAGTGCTTCCTCTTGCCAGATTGCTTATGAGGAAGGTTCACTGGTACCTCAAGTCAGTTTGACTGCAGCATCATCACCTTCTGAATTTGTGCACCTCTCCTTCCATGTCACAAGAAGGAATTAGAGTGGTGTATTCAACTGTTCGCTCTCAACCTAAGCCACCCATTTCAGCCTCCAGTCCCCTTGTCAATAACTATTCACCAATGAGACTTGGGGTGCGTGGCTTCTCTTGGTCACCTGAAGGTTCAGGGTCTTTGGCCTTCCCAGCAGTAGTCAGACCACATCAACATCAAAGAGATGAGAGCTTTGATCCTGACCCTTTAGGCTTTTAACCCCATGTTCTTTCCAGGCCCCTTGAAGGTGTTCATAGACAACACACAGTGATGTGATATGTCAACAAGCAGGGGAACATGAACTCTTACCTCCTATGCAGGATGGCTCTTCAGGCTTTGGTTATCAGTTAACTCTTCAGACAGTATACTTTCCTTCAAAGCACAATCTAGTGGCAGACTCTCTGATCTAGTCCAAAACAGAGGCTCATGAATGGATTCTTCACAGAGTGGGGTATTCCTCAGGCAGATCTTTTTGCCTCCCTTCTGAACAGGCAGCTTTCTCTCTTCTTTTCCAGAGTGCCATGCAGTCTAGTGTACATGACGGACACCCTTTCCTTTCCTTGGAACGGGAGGTTTCTTTATGCTTTCCCTACTCTTCCTCTACCTCCAAGGGTCTTGCAGAAGATTCAGCTGGACTCCCAGAAATCTTGCTAGTGACTCAGTGCATCTGACCGTGGGCAGTCATCACAAGTTACTTTACCGGTTGGATATCCTCGCACAGGACAAGGGTCTCTCATCGATCCCCACTTGTCCACTCTCTGACATTGTGGGTGATAGGGTTTTGATCCCTTTGTCACTTGTTTTCTGAGGACATGCTCTACAGAAGGCAAGGAAACCCTCAACCAGAAAATCTTATGTCCAGATGGAAAAGATTTTCGGTGTGGTGGTGCCATGATTGTAACCAGGATCCTTCAGTGGGGGTCCCTGTGGTCCTCTTTGTAAGTTGCTCCAGTCTGGCTTGGCCTATTCTTCTGTGAAGGCCCTTTAGTCGGCCATTTCTGCATGTCTGCTCTTGAATCCTCATGTGACTTATTTTAAGGTCAAACAGTTTCTTAAAGTCGTCTTGCATATTAGACCTCTGAGAAAGTCTATTCCTTCTCCAAGGGACCTTAATTTTGTATTGGAAAAATTGACTCAGGCTCCTTCAGAGCCTGCAGGTTATGCTTCTTTGCAGTATTGTACCTGGAAGACTGTTTTGTTTCTGGCTCTTACTTCTGCTTGGAGGGTTTCTCTCCAGACCCTTATGGCCATTCCTCCTTTTTTGGTTTTTCACAGGGTCAGGGAGTCCCTTCATACTAATCCTTTTTATGCCCAAGATAGTAAATGAGTTGTCCTTCAATCAGTCCGTATAACTCCCTTCCTTGTTCTCTCATTAGTGAGAGGGTCCTGCATAACTTGGATTTACACAGAGAGCTCAGGTACTATTTTGATAAAACTAGGACTGTTCGTAAGTCTAATCGCCTTTTTGTTTCCTTTCATTCCAGGTCTTTGGCTGTTTCTGAGCAAACTGTCTCCTCCTGGATATCTAAGGCAATTTCCTTTTGTTATTCTTTTCATGGCAATTCTCTTGTCTGCTTCTGTTAGAGCTCATTCCACTAGGGCTATTGCCTATTTGGGTGCTTTCTTCAAGGGGTTGGACACCAATTCCATCCTTGAAGCTGCTACTTGGTCTTTCAGTGCATACCTTTACTAAGCATTATCTGTTGGATATGGTTTCTAGGACCAGAGCAGGTGTTGCTGAAACCATTTTATGTGGATTTGTTGAGGGCTTTTCTCAGCCTTCCACCTCCCATTCTGTTTCTTGAGCTTTTTAACTCTCCCTTCTATGAAAAGTACTGCAACAATATTTTAGAAGGACATACAGCTGTATAAAATCTTACCGTAACAGTAGATGTCCTTCTCTTCACAGTTGCATTATTCGCTCCCTCCCCCTCTTGTTTGCTCTGCATTTTTTTTCCTTCTCCATGTGCATGGACTCCTTTGTCCTATGGCGACTGCTCTCTTCTGGTACAATTCAGTTCTAGGTAGTTGTATCCATACGTCCCTTTTATGCCCTACAATTCTGTACAGGAAGCATAAATGTGACGTATGGCGCATACAACATCTCTGTCTTTTTCATACTGGCTGAGCATCGGGCTGCTGATGGTGGGACATCCCTTCTATGAAGAGAATTCTGCAGCAGTAAAGAGAAAGACATCTGCTGTTATGGTAAGATTTTGCACAAGTATACTTTTGGAGATAGCTATGAAAACACAAGGTAGACCTGTCTATCAAAGTGAAATAAGCTTAATTTTGAGCAGCAGATGAGGTAGGGGAAGAACAGATGAGCAGATTGAGGCACCACCCATTGTATATAGTAGTGTCAGAACTAGTGATATGGGGGGGGGGTGAATGTTGGGACACTGGGATTTTGGAAAGCTCAGATGCTGGTTACCACTACCTGCAGCTGGATTGATTTCCCCATAATTTGGATTTGCTAAAGTCATTATCCCCCAAAGTCAGAAATTTTAATGAGTGCCTCATATAAAAACTTTCTGTCCCCCAGTTAAGCTGAGATACTTGCAGAAAGATGACTTAGTGAAGCTGATTGCCCCTGTGCCTCCCTGAATTACCATAATCTACTTATTACCATAAAGTCAAGGGGTGATGTGATGTGGCAGGTGGAAGTCTCTCTCTACTTGTAGGGATTCAGCAGATCTGAACTTGTGATTGTCCTTTTACTGCATAGGTTCATAGGTCCATAGATTAGTACTAGGCTAACTGCCCGTGCGAGCCATTTTAAGCCTAGCCAGTTATCCCTTGTCAGGCTCAAACTCTGTACCTTGTGTTTATAAGGCAAACACCTTAACCATTAGGCCACCCTCCCAGCACTAGCTGAAATTTTGTAGTTTGCCTCACTGCAGTGATTTGTCTGCTTTTTATGATTGCTGTCTGTTATTTTAGCATGTAGGACAGTGCCAGCCAAAATTTGGCCTTGATTTATATGTCAGCAGAGGCACAAAGCTTGATTTCACCAATTACTGTACTTTGTTAGTTCAGTACTATTTTGCTGACCATATTATTTTTTCCCCTTTATGGTTAGATAAAGGACACATACACAAAGCAGTGAAGATTGGTGCTCAGGCTGTCATCTTGGAGGATATAACACTGTTTGAGATAAACCAGCCTATTCAGAACTTGCAGCTTTATCAGGTAAGTCAATAAAGGATTGCTTGAGAGGCAGACAAATTACTGCATTGTTTTTTTTTTGTTTGTTTGTTTTTTTAAGCTATATACTATACATCAGCAAGTGATCTGCGGTGGTGGTGCTGAGGTAGCATTGTTGCCTCACAGTAAGACGCTGAGCGGTTCGACTCTCAGCTAGAGCATATTCTGCGTGGAGATATACGTGAATGGGCGTATCTTCGTTGAAGGTTGTGCGTTAGGGCTGGCAACTCAGCATGTAAAAATCAACTGCCAATCATTAGCGGACCGGAGTTCCGCTGTGGCGACCCCTAACTGGGAAAAGCCGAAAGACACAACAACTATACATCAGCAAGCTGTTTTTCAGTGGTAAGAGTATGAGTGGTAAATCACCTCTGCCCGTCTTTAAATTTGTAGCTGTAAAAGGAAATCAGCTGTGCATGAGCTGCACTGCATGCTACAAATCTGGGTTTGAGATGTTCATCGTGTTTCACTGTTGCAGTCATTACACTTGGGTTATCCTGCTGGCAGGCTACCCGCAGTCGGCCTGAATTCCAAAGTCCTGGTCCGGCGTCGGTTGCTGTCTCCTCCTCCCTGACGTCAGTGCGCCAGGGTTATATAAGATGCAGCCGATGCCATTTTCTTCGGTCTTTCTTGCCGCGCGGTGCCCGAAGCAAAAGCAGTTCGCAAGTGCCGGTCGGCCGACTCCTGAGATTTTCGAAATTGAATTTCAGAACCGAAGTCTTCAATAAAGCTAAGTACCCCATTGGGGAAACTTTTTCTTGCTCCAGACCGATGTCAGTAAAAGTTAACAATTGTATTTCTTGTGGGAAGCATATACCTCATAAGGATTTTCACTCTTACTGTATTCCTTGCCTAGGCCCTGACCACGAAGTTGCTAGTTGTCGGTTTTGTGCTAGATTCAACCAACACACTATTAATCGTCGGTTTGATTTTGCTTTACATTACTTTGGCCGAGGGTTTAACTACATAATGCCGTCGGAACAACCGACAACCGGAATTCATAAAAAACGCAAAGACAAAGAAAAGGACAGGCATCCGAGGTCCAAAACCGACGACGAAGCCTCTTCTAGGCCAGTCGCCGGTTCTCAGTGAGGTGCTTTTGCAGCCCCTGACACCGCTACCTCAGAGCCACAGGCCGCTTCCGACTCCCACGTGGAGACATGTAGACCTCTGGAAACTCAAGGTATTGGGCCTACAGAAACTATTCCCTCAGATGGGTCCGGAGCCGCTGAGCAGGCATCGGCTTCTGAGGGTGTTTTCAGATCTACACAGCTTACTATCAAGGCAGCCAAGGCAAAGTCTAAAACACCATTAAAGACAAAGAAACAAGTGCAGCATTCTCCTGGACAGTCATCCATGCCAATGAAACAGATGCTTTAAATGGCCGAGGACCTAATTACTTTGATCAGGGGATCCCATCCCCCTCCTGATAAAAGGCCTAGGCAGGACACTGACAATGACTCCTCTGACCAGGTTTCTATTTCCTCTGATTCCTCTTCAGAACAGGGATATTCTCTTCCTCCCTATGAGGACTCTGACACTGAAGAACCTATCCCTTCAGCCTCTCCTCCTGAGGATTACTCTTTTGGGGAAACCTTGCACACCATGAGGGAGCATTTCCATTGGGAGAGCCAGGATTATTCAGAATCCAAGAAAAGGCTCAGAGACTTTCTTTTACTGCCCCCAGTACAGGCCCCTTGCTATCCCCTCTGTACTAGATATTGTTGAGGATGTTTTTTCTGAATCCAGTTTGTCTCCTGATTCTTTACCCCCTACACCAGTCAAGCCAGATAGGTACTACAGGGTCCCAGACTCTCATAAATTTATTTATAAAAACTCTGCTGCTGACCCAGAAACAATTTCTCAGGGTCCCAAAGGGGTCAAGGCTTCCACTGCAAAAAACCCTGTTCCCTCTGATAGGGAATCTTGAGCACTGGATAGATGGGGTAAAAAGGTTTACACTTCTGCTACTTTAGCTGTAAGGGCTTTAAACTGCCAGTTTCACATGCTTAAATACCAACAATACCTAATGTCTTTGCTAAAACAGAAAATGCTTACAAGCTCAGAATGTCCAGACAATAAGGAAATGCAGGATTTATTGCATGCAGCTGAACAAGTGGGAAAGCATACTTTGCAATGTGGTTTTGATTCATTAGAGGCTTCTTGCAGAGCCGCAGTTACAGGCTCTGTCATTCGAAGGCATGCTTGGTTAAAAGAACAAAGTTTACGTGATCATGTTAAAGCAAAATTATTGGATGCTCCATTACAGCATGATACTTTGTTTGGTGTTAAGGCAGAAGAGGTGTTAAAGAAAATGGAGGATAAAGCAAAATCAATGCAGACAGTAAAGGATTTCTTACAGGTTCAACCACCTAGATTTAGCAGGAACTGGCCTTCTAAAAATTGGTCCTTTCCAGTGTCAGACAGGCCACAAAGAGGCAGATACAGACGCCCAAGAGGCAGATCTCAGCCCCAAGGCTCATACAGACCTAAACAATGGGGTGCTTCAGCCCCCAAAGGTGGAGAAGACAAATCACAACCTTATAGAAAACAGTCCCAATGACTTCCCTCTACAAATGTCAAGCACTTACTTTTTGCAGCACCCTTAGGGGGAAAGCATGCACTTTTCTCAAAAAATTGGCACATGATCACCCAGGACAAATGGGTACTGAATATTGTTTCTCAGGGTTACATGTTCCACTTTCACACACCCTACCAAGGTCAGAAGGTATGCCAGACCTGCCATAAAATCAATGGGCAGAGGCACAAAAACAAAGTCATGCTCTCTCATGAGAGCTATTCAAAAAGTACCTCAGCAAGAACAGGGGCAAGGATTTTACTCAAGACTCTTCTTGGTACCCAGAAAAGACAAAGCCTGGAGACCAATACTGGACCTGTCAATTCTAAATACTTTACTGGATGTTCCAAAATTCAAAATGTTGACACTGCAGCAACTTTTACCCATGCTGGGCAAGAAGGCTTGGCTAGTTACTTTGGACCTCAAAGAGGCATACCTGCATGTCCCAGTCAGACAATCTTGCAGAATATACCTCAGATTCATAGCTGGCTCAATGCATTACCAATTCTCTGCACTGCCCTTTGGCTTATCTACTGTGCCCAGGGTCTTCACAAAATGCCTGGCACCAGTAATTGCATTTTGCAGACAAAAAGGAATTCAAATATATCCCTACTTGGACGACTGCCTTATTCAAGCAGAGAGCAAGGACATTCTACTAAAGCATCAGGCGTTTGTAAACAGATTACTAATTTGCCTAGGGTACACATTAAACGAAAATAAATCAAAACTAGTGCCCTCTCAAGAGATAATATTCCTGGGTGCAAGCTTAAATACAACTGCCCAGATGGCTTATCTTAACGCCAGACAAGCAAAGGCAATTGACTCATTACTTTCAAGTGATGGCAGCAAAGACCCAGCTACCTGCAAGAACAATTCTGCAGGCTTTGGGCTTCATGGCATCCTGCTAATTCCATATGGAAGACCGCATATGAGGAAGCTACAATGGTATCTAAAAAGTGTTTGGACTCAACACTGCCACAGCCTGGAAACAGTAATAACTCTTATTCCCTGCTTGCAACAGGAGTTTAGATGGTGGGCATTGGCCTGTCACCACAACAAGGGACAGCCTTTCACTTTACCCGCAGCCAGGCAGACACTAACAACAAATGCATCAGATTATGCCTGAAGGGGCACACATGGCAGGAAAATGTATTCAGGGCACGTGGGCCACGGACCAAATGCATCTTCACATCAATCAAAAAGAGATGCTAGCTGTACAGAATGCCCTGACAGCCTTCAAAGATCTACTACACCCAGGACAACTATTGCCAAAGACGGACAATACTACAGTCATGTGGTACATAAACAAGCAAGGGGGCACACATTCCTACCCCCTCTGCAGACAAGCCATGACTTTGTGGAACACAGCACTGACCTATCAAGTACATCTGCAGGCACAATTCCTGCCAGGAAAGAAAAATACTCTGGCTGACTAACTAAGCAGAAACCTCATGGACCCTCACGAGTGGAAACTAAATCCACAGGTCTTCAGCATAATAACAAGGAAATGGGGATGCCCAGACATAGATCTTTTTGCCTCCCGTCACAACTGCCAACTACAAAGATTCTACACAAGAACTTATCACTCACAAGCATGGAAAGTGGATGTTCTATCATTCAGCTGGAAAACCCTAACAGTTTATGCCTTTCCACCACTGCCTCTCCTTCCCAAGGTGCTCCTAAAAGTCAGACAAGAGAAGCCAAAAAGTATTCTTATTGCCCCAAACTGGCCACGCCAGCACTGGTACCCAATCCTAAAGAGCTTGTCTCAAGGCCCAGCCTGGACTTTACCTCAAATTCCTCATCTTCTGACTCAACAAAACAACCAGATCCTGCACAGCCAACTCAGAACCTTAAATCTGGCTGCATGGCAGATAATATAGCCACGCGGAAAACACCTCTCTCTAAAGCTGTTATGGATGTCATTTTGGAAGCCAGGAGGTCCAGCACCAGGAAATCTTATGCAGAAAAATGGAAGAGATTCTGTTCTTGGAACCAGGCACAAGGACTTGAA
This sequence comes from Protopterus annectens, assembly GCF_019279795.1. Lineage (NCBI taxonomy): Eukaryota > Metazoa > Chordata > Ceratodontiformes > Protopteridae > Protopterus > Protopterus annectens. The sequence continues at coordinate 512,540,552 of NC_056730.1, read as the reverse complement.
CCACTTGTTCCAAATATTCCTCAGATTTTACAATACTTAACTGAGATGCTGGACAAAGGCCTCTCCTTCTCATCAATTAAGATCCATGCCTCTGCCATTTCAGCTCATTACAATACGGAACCTCCTATTTTCTCACATCCACTACTAAGACAGTACCTCAGAGGGGCAAAAAACATAAGACCCCAAAGGAGAGCACCGATACCTACATGGGACCTCAACTTTGTCTTAAAAAAACTCACACTGCCTCCTTTTGAGCCAGCCAATATAGCTGATATAAAATTCTTATCATGGAAAACTGCTCTGCTCCTAGCAATAACTTCAGCAAGAAGAGTCTCAGAGTTACAGGCATTAATGGCAGTGGAACCTTTTATCATTTTTAATCCGGACAGGGTTTCTCTAAGGACAAACCCAACATTTCTGCCAAAGGTAGTATCCATTGTGGCTCTTAACCAAACCATTCATTTGCCAACATTTTATCCAAATCCCCAGAATAAAGGGGAGAGACTTCTACACTCTTTGGACATACACAGGCAGCTACGCTTCTACTTGGACAAAACAAAAGCTTTCAGAAAAACTGAGCAACTGTTTGTAGCATATGCTGCAGGATCACAAGGAAAGGCTATCTCAAAGCAGACTATTTCAAAATGGATAGGACACTGTATTCGTTTCTGCTATGCACAACATGGCAAGTCAGTGCCTAAGAATATTAGGCCACATTCTACCAGGGCAGCAGCCACTTCAGCAGCCTTTCTCAGAGGAATACCAACCAAGGAAATTTTGGAAGCTGCAACTTGGAGTTCAGTGCACACCTTTACCAAGCATTATCACTTACCTCTTTACTCTAAATCCAGATCAGGCTTTGCACTGCAGTTCTGCAGGGCCTCATAGCCACTCCTAATCCTATTTAGACCCAGCCGCCCTACCTCAGCTTTGGGATTCAACCCAAGTGTAATGACTGCAGCAGTGAAACACGATAAACATAGCACAGTTGTGTACCTACCATAAATGTAGATGTTCGAGTGTATTCACTGTTGCAGTCCAGGTTACCCACCCTCCATCCCCCTTTCTTTGCTGGGACTTATCTATACTTCTCTATCCTATACAACCTATGTGGTGTATTTGCTTGTAGATGAAGGTATTGTTTTTATTTTACTGTATGTCTTTATAAGCAATATGTATTGCCTACCTTCTTGGGGGCACCTGACATCTGAGGCAAGAAAAACTGAAGAAAATGGCGTCGGCTGCATCTTATATACCCTTGGCACACTGACGTCAGGGAGGAGGCGACAGCAACCGACGCCGGACCAGGACTTTGGAATTCAGGCCGTCTGCGGGTAGCCTGCCAGCAGGATAACCCAAGTGTAATGACTGCAACAGGGAATACACTCGAACATCTACATTTATGGTAGGTACACAACTGTACTTTTTCCTTACTTCACACAGTGTTTGAGAAAGGAATTTAGCCAGAGCAGGACTTCCAGGTTAATGAAATGTTGTGATCTGATGACAGTCCTTCTTCAGTGGATAGATCTTCAAGACCCTTTCCTCAAAGTCCAAATCGAGTTGGGCCTACTGCCATCCCCAACCCTTGTGGCTAGGGGATCATCCCCATTCACAGGTCTCCACTGTCCTCTTCCAGCCCAAAAGGTTTTGGAATGTCAGGACCAGGAGATTCGTAGTGAAGCCAATGGTGATTGGTATCCCACCTTCTCAACATAATCAGGGTCACTGGCGGGTTCTTTTCCACAGCCCTTGAACTAGATTGGCCTCGTCTCCAGGGGATAAATGCAGATTACCTTGGGGGTGGGTTCAAATTTTTTTTGACTGGTGCCTTCCCTTGGGGCTTCATCAGTGGACAGCTCGGGGTCGATATCATCCGGGGGCTACGGCACTGTGTCAGGGTCCCTTCTTTCTTCCCAGGTGGCCCTGACCACTGGGGATGGGGGGGGAGCTTCATCCAGTCCATCTTCCATCTGGGCGGTAGAGAGTACCTTCTCCAGTTTGGTAGTTACCTCTCCTTCTCAAGGTCCTCCCCAGCCTTTCTTAAGATTCGGTGCTGAGGCCTTATCATTCATCCAAGGTCAGCCTTCTTGCAAGCGCCTTCAGACGGGCACTGCCTTATTTGGGGTACCCATCTCTTCTGAGTCTTCCCCTGAGCCCACTCAGAAGAGAATGTGTAAGAGGTGGCACTTAGACTCCCCCAGAGAGAGTCCCTCACCGAAGATGCAGATTTTGAGGAGGGAGACAGATTCCCCCAGACTTCCGCCTGATTAGGTTTCCTTCGTAGACATCTGGAAGTTCTCAAACAGAGAGACAGATAATCTTTCCAAACCCCGTCTTCAGAGGAGTCCGTGTTTCTAAAAGCATTCGTAATGGGTCCATATACTTCCTGGGTCCCCCCTCCTGCTGATGAGCTTATGGACCTCATCTCCAGCAAGGCTTGGAAGGAGCTGGACATGGTGGAACCTGTGCACAAGAAAGTGGATTCGTTTCTCAGTCCCCCTAAGGATAGGTCTTTTTGGAGCAAAGGGCTTCCTGTCAATGCCATCATGGTGGCCGGTGCTACCAAGAAGGAGCTAGCTGAGCAGAGCTCCTCAGTCCATCCCCCGAATAGGGAGTCCCGGGCGATTGACCATTTTGGAAAGCGTGTGTTTGCCTCAGCTACCTTTGGTCTGAGAGCAACTAATTACTTAGCCGATTTTACCCAGTTTCAGAGGGATTTGGTTTTGGAGTTTACCATTTCCCTGTCAGAGTTGTTGCCTCCAGAGAGCTTCAAGCAAGTCTCTCCAAGGCTGTTCACTCTCACTTCCTTAGCAAATGCATCAGTGAGGCTGATCTCCAAGACTGCGGAGGCCACTTCTCGAGCAGCAGACACAAGCATCGCTATAAGGTGGCATGCCTGGCTTCGACTTTGCAGGTTTATGGAACCCTTTAAGCCGTCCTTTACTAATTACCCCTTTGACTTTGATGGTTCCAGTTTGTTTGGACCTTCTGTTAGAGACCTTAACCCTCAGTGAGGAAGGCAAGACTTTCCTCAGTCGGGATAACATTTTCTACACCCCAGAGATGTTTTCTAAGAATCAGAGGGGGAAGTGAGATGCTTTTGTTTTGGAGGATTCGGTCTTCCTTTCAAGATGCTTCCCAGGAATCCTCTTCCACAGGCTGGGGCAGCGGGATTCAATGATAGATGCCACCCTAGGGGCAGAGGGGGTCTGTAAAGTCAGGGTGCCCAAGCGAACCCTTCTCAGAGAAGCCCTTCCTGCTCCCCTGATGTACTTGCCTGACTGTCCTGCCCTGGAGGCAGTCAGGGGTCATCTCTCCCTGAACCAACTAGCCTGGACAAGTCTCCCCTCTGATCAGTGGTTGCTAAAAAATCATTTCTAGGGGTTACTCCATTCTCTTTTCCCAGCCCCCTCCAACTCGAAGATTTCTCCTAGACGTACCACCCCATCAAAGGGAGTTGGCCTATCTCAAGGTGCAAGACTTTCTTCAAAAAAGAGCCATTCAGGAGGTCCCAATAGGACATTGTGGGTCCGGAACTTACTCTCACTTCTTTTTTGGTGCCAAAGCAGATTGGGAACCTGCATCCAGTTCTGGACCTCAGTGAGCTAAACCTTTCTGTCAAGAAGTCCAAGTTCTGGATGGTCACTGTACAGGCTATTCTGGCTCTCTTGCGTAAGGGCAATTGGATGTGCTCAGTGGATCTCAAGGATGCATACTATCATATAAAGATTGACAGATGCTCCAGGAGGCACTTACGCTTTCAGCTAGGGGCCAGTCATTATCAGTTCAGAGCCCTGCCCTTTGGACTCACCACAGCCCCCCCCCCCCCCGGTGTTTGCTAAATGCATGGCAATGGTGGCATGTCATTTGCAGCTGCAGAGTTTCCAGGTTTTTCCTTACTTGGACGATTGGCTTCTCACGGCTGCCATGAGGCATCGACTAACACTGACAACCAGGTATCTCCTCAGGCTTTTCCAGCATCTAGGTATCACAGTGAACCTGCCCAAGTCAAATCTAGTTCCAAGCCAAAACCTAGAATTCTTTGGAGTCCTGCTGGACATGGTATCAGAGACTGCAGCACTGCTTTATCCGCAGGGTCCAGCTGATTCAGGATGAAGTTTCTCTCTTGTTGAATCTAACATGCCTGCCCGTCTATTTGATTCTCAAAATGCTAGGCTCTATGACGTCTGCCATTCGGTTGGTGCCACTCGCCAGGTATCATATGTGAGTTCTCCAGTGGGCCCTGGCAGTCCAGTAGCCCATTCTGTCTTGGCCCATGTCTGTGACAATTGACACAAAAACCTTTTGAACCTGCTGCTTCATGTGACATTAAATTCTGTCCTGGAAGACCTTTTTAGTTGCCATTACTTCTGCCAAGACGGTCTCGGAACTACAGGCTCTGTGCATCAAGCCCCCATTTATAATTTTTCACAAGGACAGGGTGTCTCTTAGAACAAATCCTTCCTTTCTCCCCAAAGTGGCCTCTGAAGCAAATCTCAGTCAGTCATTTCAACTACCAGTCTTCTTCCCTAATTATTCTAATAAAATATATCTTGCATTGTTTAGATGCCCACAGACCATTTCATTTTAATTTGAAAAGGACTGAGGAGTTTAGAAAGTCGGACCAACTCTTTGTGGCTTTCTCCAAAAACAGAAGGGGTCAGGCAATTTTAAAAGTGACCATCTCCAGTTGGATTGCTGGGTGTTCTTTGTGTTTCACTATTGCAGTCATCACATTTGGGTTATCCCTGCCAGGGTAGCCCTCGGCTGGCCCTAATACCAGAGACTTAGTATTTCTGCATCGGTTGCTGTCGCTTGAGGACTGACGTCAGGTTGTCAGTAGTTTAAAGTATGGCAGCAGACGCCATTACATCAGTCTTTCTTGCCATGGAGCCAGAAGCAGTTTGCATGAGTGTCGGTCAGCTGCTGCCTGAGTTTTCTTCTACCTAATTGAAGTTGATGTCTTCTAAAGCTAAGTACCCCATTGGAGATCCTTTTATCTTGCACTAACCGATGTCAGAAAAAGTTAATTGTCTCGCCTGTGGAAAAAAATACCACATTGAGACTTCCACTCTTACTACGTCACTTGTTTAGGCCCAGCCCATGACGTCCTTCATTGTCACTTCTGTGCTTTGTACAACGCCAGAACTATCTGTTGTCAGGCCCTTATTGTAGCCAGATATTTTCGCTTACAGTCCTCTAATTCCAATTTGGCTTTGGTAAGTCATCCGACAGCAGATCATCCGGAAAAATGTAAAGATAAAGACAGAGACAGACTGCACAGGTCCAAACCTATCGACGACGCTTCCATTAAACTAGTAGTCAGTTCTCCAGCCCTCATTGAGGCGCTTTCGCATCTGCTGAAGTTTCAGCAACATACCTTGGAACTCCTTAAACAAAAAATGTCTTCCTTTCCTGCTTGGGCAGACTCTAAAGATTTACAAGAATTAATGCATTCTGCAAGTCAATTAACTAAACATACCTCGCACTGTGGTTTTGACACTCTAGAAGCTTCTTGCAGGGCAGCAGTCACTGGATCTGTCATTAGAAGGCATACATGGCTTAAGGAACAGCTCCTTCCAGATCATGTCAAATCTAAATTGTTGGATGCCCCCTTGCACAAAGATGACTTATTTGGCACTAAGGCAGAAAGAGATCTTAAAAAGATGGAAGAAAAAGCAAAATCTATGCAAATAGTTAAGGATTTCTTGCAGGTCCAGCCCCCTAGGTTCAGCAGGCATTGTCCCTCCAAACACTGATCCTTTTCTGCTCCCAGTAAACCGGCCCAGCCTAGGCCCTGTGGAAGCAGACCCCCCTCCCCCCTTGACAGCAGCCCCAGGGAGTGCAGAGGTCTAAGCAGTGGACTACCTCCACTTCAAAACCAGGGAATTCTAAGCCATCCCTTATGGTAAAAACTCACAATGACTCATCTCCTATCTTCACTTAACCCTAGGAGGAAAACTCGCCTTTCACTCAAGCACCTGGGCCACCATTACCAAGGACCACTGGGTTCTGAACATTGTGTCTCAGGGATACAAGTTTTCCTTCTACACCCTTCCAACTCCAAAAGGTTTCCCAGATATACCCACCAAATCAGTGGGAAGAGGCTCAAAAGCAAATCCTTCCCTGCTCTCTATGAGGGCAGTAGAGCACGTTCCTGCTGAACTGATAGGCCAAGGTTTCTTCTTCAGACTTTTTCTGGTGCCAAGAAAAGAGGGCACCTGGGGCCCCATCCTCGATCCATCCATTCTAAACACCTTTCTGGTGATCCCAAAATTCAAAATGCGCACCTTCCAGGAGCTGCTACCCATGGTCTCCAAGGACGCTTGGCTAGCCACCCTAAATCTAAAAGAGGCCTACCTCTACATTCCTATCTGGGAATCATGCAGGAAATATCTCTGCTTCAGGGCAGTATCTCAACACTTTCAGTTCTCTGTGCTTCCCTTTACTGCTCCCAGAGTTTTCACAAAATGTCTGGCTCTGGCTATTGTCTTTTGCAGGCAAAGAAATATTCAGATTTACCCATACTTAGGTTTATTTAGGTAGACAGCCAGGAGAAGCTGCTCAAGCAACTGGCCTTTTTAAAGACTCTACTAACCTCCCTAGGGTATGCAAGCAATGAAAAAAATCCAAACAGGTGCCCACCCAAAGGTTAATCTTCCTGGGAGCAAGTCTGGACACAGCTGCCCAGATGGCATACCTTACTCCAGAGAAACAAATTTTCCTGACAAACTACTTCTCTCAACTAGCCACAAGGCCCCAGCTATAACTGCAAGGAAGATCCTGCAAGCTCTGCGGTTCATGGCATCTTTCATACTACTCATTCCGTATGCCAGACTGCATATGAGGAAACTTCAAGGGTACCTGAAGAGCCTTTGGTGCCAACACTGTCAAGACCTGGAAACTCTTCTACCTATAATTCCTTGCCTCAGAAAAGATTTTCTATGGTGGGCAACAGCATGCTCCCACAACAAGGGAGTGCCTTTCTCCCCATCCCCCACCACCCAGACCCACACCACAGATGCATCAGACTACACTTGGGGTGCACACCTGAACGGTAGGTGCATATAGCGCCAATGGTGCCCAGAACAAAACCCTCTGCACATCAATCAAAAGAGATTATGGCTGTGCAGCACACCTTGATAGCTTTCATCAAAACAGACAACACCACTGTGATGTGGTACATCAACAAGCAGGGAGGGACTCACTCCTACCCTCTATGCAGGCTGGCCATGATCCTTTGGCACACAGCCTCTGCCATGCAACTACACCTGCTAGCACAATTCTTACCGGGCTCTCTCAACTCTCTGGCAGACCAATTATGCAGAAATCTTCTGGACCCACATGAGTGGCTACTCAACAGAAGTACCTTCACCTTAATAACTCAGCAATGGGGAACCTCGAAGTTCGACCTCTTTGCCTCCAACACCAACCATCAGCTCAGCAAATTCTGGACCAGGGAGCATCACTGCATGGCTTGGAAAGTGGATGCCCTGTTCTTCCACTGGGTCAGTCTATCAGTCTCTGCCTTTCCTCCCCTAACTCCCATCCACAGTCTGCTGCTCAAAATAAGGGAGGAAAAACCAAGGACCATTCTCATAGCTCCAGACTGGCCCCAGCAGCACTGGTACCCCTTGCTGTGTAGCCTCTCCTTGCTTACCCCCCAAGGCATCTTCTCAGATTCCAGACCTCCTGACCCAGAGGGAAGAGGAGTTCTTGCATTCCCGATTGCAGACACTCAGTTTGGCAGCTTGGCTTATTCCCTAACCCTGAACCAATCTACCAACCTCAGTAAACAGGTTCTGGAGGTTCTGTTATCTGTGAGGCCAGACGTCCTAGCATTAGAAAGTCTTATGCTGATAAATGGAAAAGGTTCTGCACCTGGATCCAGGCTAAGGGAGCCAATACAGCACAGCCTTCCCTCACTCTCATCCTGGATTACTTAGCTGACCTAATGCACAGTTGCCCTCTTTCTCCTCTATAAAAATTCATGCCTCTGCTATTTCTGCTCATTTTCCCACTGAGCAGCCACTTTTCTCACACCCTTTGGTCAAACGGGAGCTAGCAACTTGAGGCCACCCAGAAGGGCACCAACACCAGCTTGGGACTTTACGTTTGTATTAGAAAAGCTCACCCTGCCCCCTGTCGAACCAGCTTCTTCTGCAGAGCTAAAACTTCTCTCCTGGAATACAGCATTCCTTCTGGCCATCAATTCAACCAGAAGAGTCTCCGAGCTGCAAGCACTCATGGTTGTGGAAACCTTGCAGATATGGTATCCCTCAGAACTAACCCATCCTTCATGCCCAAGGTGGTGTCCAGTGTGGCTCTCAACCAATCCATTCATTTGCCCACCTTTTTTCCTAATCCCCAGAACAAGGGGGAAAGGATTATTCACTCTCTAGATGTGCACAGACAGCTCAGATTCTGTCTAGACAGGACTAAATCCTTCAGAAATTCTGATCAACTGGTGGTTAGCTTTGCTACAGGGGCAAACAAACTATTTACAAATGGATAGCACACTGCATCCATTTCTGCTACAAACAGCATGGAAAGCCTTCCCCCAATGGGGTCAGGGCACAGTGCACCAGAGCAGCATCCACCTCTGCCGCTTTCCTCAGAGGAGTCCCCACCAGGGACATCCTGGAGGCTGCCACCTGGACATCTGTTCACATTTTTACCAAACATTACCACCTGCCTCTCTTCTCCAAATCCAGGGCAGGATTTGCCTCTGCAGTCTTGCAGGGCATTCTAGCCAGACCCTAGTTTCATTGACTGCCTCCACCCTTTTCCTCAGCTTTGGGAATCAACCCAAATGTGATGACTGCAACAGTGAAACACGAAGAACATAGTACAGTTGTGTACACTTACCATAAATGTAAATGTTTGAGTGTATTCACTGTTGCAGTCCTGCCCCCCCCCTTTTCTCTTTTTCCTTTTATTACCATTCTAACTTGTTCTTTCCTTTCAAAGACTTATTGGTAGTTATTTTCCACTGGTGGGGTTTCTTCCACCAGACCCTGACCTCCTACTTGGGGGCTCCTGACAGGTTAGGACAAGAAAAACTGATGTAATGGCGTCAGTTGCCTTACTTTATACTACTAACGACCTGACATCAGTCATCAAGTGACAGCAACCGACGCAGAAATTACTAAGTCTCTGGTATTCGGGCCGGCTGAGGGCTACCCTGGCAGGGATAACCCAAATGTATTGACTGCATCAGTGAATACACTCGAACATCTACATTTATGGTAAATGTACACAACTGTACTTTGTATTTCCTTCATTTATGCTAGTCAGAATTTAGAACTATCCAGACCATTTAAGGCTTACTCCACTAGGTCTGTTGCTACATCATCGGCCTACTTGGCTAGACTTTCCCTTGATTAAATCTGTGCTGCTGTGACTTGGTCTAATCTTCATACCTTCTTTTCACACTACAAATTGGACTTGGTATCTAGGAACAAGGCTTCCTTTAGATGTTCGTGTTTCACTGTTGCAGTCATGACTGTAGGGTTCTCCCCTGCCGGCAGGCAGTCCTCGGTCGGCCAGAATCCCAAAGTCTGGGTCCGCCGTCGGCTGTTCAGCCATGCTCCCTGACATCAGAGCGCCAGGAGTACAAAGCTGACAGCCGACGCCATTTTCTCCAGTCTTTCTTGCCGTGCGGTGATAGCAGTTCGCAAGTGCCGGTCGGCTGACTCCTGACAATTTTTTCTGAACAATCTTCAGTCCGAAGACTTTCTTCTCCTACTCAAAGCTAAGTGCCCCGTTGGGGAAACTTTTTTCTTGCTCCAGTCCGATGTCAGAAAAAGTTAATAATTGTATTTCATGTGGGAAGCAAATACCTCATAAGGATTTTCATTCTTACTGTATTCCTTGCTTAGGCCCCGACCACGACGTAGCTAGTTGTCGGTTTTGTGCTAGATTCAATCAACGTACTATTAAATGAAGGTACGATTTTGCATTTCATTACTTCGGTAGACGTTTTAATTACAAAATGTCGTTGGATACAGATGTTCTTCGTGTTTCACTGTTGCAGTCATAACTGTAGGGTGCTCCTGCCGGCAGGCAGCCCGAGGTCGGCCAGAATCCCAAAGTCTGGGTCCGGCGTCGGCTGTATAAGCTAGTACCCTGATGTCAGTACGCTTTGGTACATAGCCCTCAGCCGACGCCATCTTCTCCAGTCTTTCTTGCCGTGCGGTGGAAAGCAGCTCGCAAGTCGTTGGTTGGCGATTTTCGAACAGCGTATTTGGTTGTTGTCGGTCCGAAGTTCTTACTTCTCTTCTCAAAGCTAAGTACCCGTTGGGAATCTTTTCTTGTTCCTCCGATGTCAGAAAAAGTTAATAATTGTATAGCGTGTGGGAAATAAATACCTCATAAAGATTTCCACTCTTACTGTCTACCTTGCTTAGGCCCTGACCACGACGTTTCTTGTTGTCGGTTCTGTGCCAGGTTCAACTCTCGTACTGTCAAGCGCGAATGCGATTGGGCTTTAAATTATTTTGGCAGACGCTTCAATTATAGAATGTCGTCGGACACTACCGGAGTCCAAAAGAAGCGCAAAGACAAGGACAGGCCTCCGAGGTCCAAACAGGACTCATTGCAGCTGGAGCCAGCGTCCGGTTCGGCAGTCGTCAGTGAGGCGCTTTTGCAGCCCCTGTCGTCCGCCACTTCTGAACCGATGGCCGATACGGACTCCCATGGGGAGCCATCAAGGCCCACTATTTTAACTGCTGCAGGACCTTCGGACGTCGCTCCTTCAGATGGGTCCGGAACCGCTGTGCAGGTACCAGCTTCTGAGGGGGTTTTCAGGCCTACTCACATCACTATTTCAAAGGCAAAGACAAAGACTCCTGTTAAGTCTAAAGTTCCAGCTCAAGCTGCTTTTGAATCTACTCCCAAGACACAAAAGCAATTATTGAGGATGGCTGAAGATTTGCTTACAATGATTAGGGGTTCTCACCCCCCTCCTGAGAAAAGGCCTCGACAGGATGTTACTCTGGATTCCTCTGACCAGGCTTCTGTATCTTCTGTTTCTTCCTCAGATCAGGACTATTCCTTTCCCCCTTCTGAGGATTCGGATGCTGAGGACTCTTTACCCTCGGCCTCTCCGCCTGAGGATTTTTCATTTGGGGAAACCTTGCATGAGATGAGGGAACATTTTCATTGGGAAGGACAGGAATATTCTGCTTCCAAGAAGAGGCTTAGAGAGTTTCTTCTTCTTCCTCAGCATAGGCCTTTAGCTATCCCTCCTGTTTTGGACATTGTAGATGATGCTTTTTCTGAGGCTAATTTGAATCCTGATTCCATGCCTCCTGCTCCTTCTAAGCCTGATAGATTTTATAGGGTTCCTGACTCTCATTTATTTTTATTTAAAAACCCTTCTGCGGATCCTGAAACTATTTCTCAGGGCTCTAAGGCTGCTAAGGTTGCTACTTCTAAAAATCCTATTCCCTCTGAGAAGGATTCTCGTGCTTTAGACAGGTGGGGAAAAAGGTATATACTTCTGCTACCCTGTCTGTAAGGGCTTTAAATTGCCAGTTTCATATGTTTAAATATCAGCAATTTCTGTTGTCTGTTTTGAAGCAAAAGCTTGCTTCCCTTCCTGCTTGTGCAGAGGATAAGGAACTTCAGGATGTTTTGCATGCTACTGAACAGGTTAACAAGCATAGCTTACATTGTGGTTTTGATGCTTTGGATGCTTCTTGCAGGGCTGCTGCCTCTGGTACTGTTATTAGGAGACATGCCTGGCTTCGTGAACAAAGTTTGCCTGAACAGGTTAAGGCTAAGTTATTATATGCCCTGTTCAACAAGATGTGCTTTTTGGATCTAAGGCTGAGGAAGTTATTAAAAAGATGGAAGAAAAGGCAAAGTCTATGCAGACTGTAAAAGATTTCTTGCAAGTTCAGCCTCCTAGATTTTCCAGGCATTGGCCCTCTAAAAATTGGTCCTTTCCCACGTCTGACAGGCCTCAAAGGGGAAGATATAGGCGCTCCAGAGGTCGTGGTCAAGGCCAGGCCTCTTACAGATCTAGACAATGGACTGCTTCTTCACCTAGAAGGGGAGAAGACAGATCCCTATCTCAAAGAAAGCAAACTCAATGACTCTCTCGGTTGGGCTTCAGGACCCCTTCACCTGGACACCCCTCTCGGAGGAAAACTGTCTCTTTTTTACAGAAATTGGACTCATATCACCCAGGACAGATGGGTATTGGACGTGATTTTAAAAGGTTACAAATTCCACTTTCACACTTTACCAAGGACTCACGGTTGGCCAGATCTGCCAAAACTTCAATGGTCAGAGGCCTTAACTCAAGTGGATGCTCTTCTGGCCATGAGTGCCATTTGAGCCTGTTCCACTCTCGGAAATGGGAAAAGGGTTTTATTCAAGACTGTTTCTGTTTCCCAGAAAACAAAACTCTTGGAGACCTATTCTGGACCTTTCTGTGTTAAACACCTTTTTGGAAATTCCAAAATTCAAGATGCTTACTCTGCAACAGCTAATTCCAATGCTCTCTCAGGACGCCTGGATGGTGACATTGGACTTAAAGGAAGCCTATTTACATATTCCCATCAGCAAGAACGCAGGAAATTCCTCAGGTTCAAGGCAGGTTCGAGGCACTTTCAATTCTCTGTTCTGCCCTTTGGTTTATCTACTGCGCCCAGAGTCTTCACCAAGTGCCTGGCACCAGTAGTGGCTTACTGCAGACTTCAGGGATCCAGATTTACCCTATTTGGACGACTGCCTTATTCAGGCAGACAGCAAAGATCTTCTGCTTCAACATCTGGACTTTGTTCAACGTCTTCTCCTCCTACTGGGATTCTCAGTGAACATAAAAAAGTCACATTTGATCCCTTCTCAACAAATGGTATTCTTGGGAGCCCTCTTAAATACAACCTTACAAAGGGCCTTCATCACTCCAGAAAAACAAACTCAGCTGGCTTCTACTTTCAACACGTTGGCAACTCTATCTCAGCTCACTGCAAGGAAATTCCTGCAGGCTCTGGGCTACATGGCTTCCTGCATTCTGTTGATTCCAAACGCAAGGCTTCACATGAGAAAGCTTCAGTGGTATCTGAAAAGTGTATGGTCACAGCATTACCACGATCTGGATATTCTGATTCCTCTGATCCCCTGCCTTCAGAAGGAGTTCCTCTGGTGGTCCAGGGCATGCACTTCAAACGAAGGAAAACCTTTTCGTCTTCCTCAACCTACTCAAATCCTAACCACGGACGCCTCGGATTATGCTTGGGGAGCACACTTTCTCGACAATTGCCAGCAGGGAACCTGGACAAAGGACCATCTTCACTGGCACATCAATCTGAAGGAAATGTTGGCAGTTCAAAACGCCCTTCTAGCCTTCAAGAACCTTTTACAACCAGGCCCTCTGCTAATTGCAGACAACACCACGGTCATGTGGTACATCAACAAGCAGGGGGGTTCTCATTCATACCCCCTTTGCAGACTAGCTATGGGTTTATGGGACACAGCTCTAAATTTGAATCTACATCTCCAGGCCCAATTCATTCCAGGGAAACAGAATCTCTTAGCAGACAGCCTGAGCAGAAACATTTCAGATCCTCACGAATGGATGCTAGACACCAACTTGTTCAACAGGATTACTGCAGTTTGGGGATGTCCCCAGATAGATCTGTTTGCATCCCATCTCAATCATCAGCTGCCTCGCTTTTGCACCAGGTCCTTCCACAAAACAGCTTGGAGAGTGGATGCCCTGTCCTTCAGCTGGAGGAGCCTTTCAGCATATGCCTTCCCTCCTCTTCCTCTACTACCTCGGGTATTACTGAAAATAAAACAGGACAAGCCCAAGTTCCTCATCTTGATTGCTCCAAATTGGCCTCGACAGTTTTGGTATCCAACTTTAAAGCACCTGTTCTCGGGGCCTCCTTGGATTCTCCCACTGAACCCTTTGCTTCTGTCCCAGCATCAGGGTCAGTTACTACATTCCAATCTCAAGACCCTTTGCCTGGCAGCTTGGCTCTTCAAAGGAATTTGATTCCCTCTAGTCTTCCCAAACAAATTTTGGATGTTCTTTTGGAAGCTAGACGGCCTAGCACTAGGAAATCCTATGCCTCTAAATGGAAGAGGTTTTCTATTTGGATGAAGGACCGAGGCTCTGATCCTCAGGTACCTGATCTCTCTTCTATTTTGCTTTACCTTTCGGAACTTTTATCTAAAGGACTTTCCTTTTCTTCCATTAAGATTCATGCTTCTGCTATCTCTGCGCATTTCAGTTCTGATCCTCCTGTTTTTTCTCATCCTTTGGTGAAGCAGTTCTTGAGAGGGGCAAAAAATTTGCGGCCTCCAAGGACCCCTCCTGTCCCTGCCTGGGATCTTAATTATGTTTTAGAAAAACTTACTTTGCCTCCTTTTGAGCCTGCTGCATCTTCAGATATTAAGTTTCTATCCTGGAAGACTGTTCTTTTGTTAGCATTGACCTCTGCCAGAAGGGTCTCAGAGTTGCAAGCTCTCATGGCTGTGGAACCATACCTTATTTTCCATCAGGACAGAGTATCCTTGAGGACCAATCCTACTTTCATGCCTAAGGTGATTTCGAAAGTGGCTTTAAATCAGACAATTCACCTTCCTACTTTCTTTCCAAATCCTCAAAATAAAGGGGAAAGGATTTTGCATTCATCAGATGTGCACAGACAGTTACGATTTTACCTGGACAAGACTAAAGATTTCAGAAAGTCTAACGAATTGTTTGTTTCCTTTGCCTCCAGTTCTCTTGGAAAACCTATTTCTAAACAAACTATTTCCAAATGGATTGCTTATGGAATCAGATTTTGTTACACTCATGGGAAACAGTTTCCAGGTATCATTAGAAGTCACTCTACTAGTGCAGCTGCCACTTCTACAGCTTTCCTCAGAGGAGTCCCTACCAAGGATATCTTGGAAGCTGCCACTTGGAGTTCTGTGCATACTTTTTCCAAGCACTACAATCTCCCCTTGTTTTCTAAGTCCAGGGCAGGCTTTGCCTCTGCTGTCTTGCAGGGTATTCTTGCCTCCCCTTCTTCTATCTGAAGCCTCCTCCCCTTTTACACTGCTTTGGGATTCCACCCTACAGTTATGACTGCAACAGTGAAACACGAAGAACATAGTACAGTTGTGTACACCTACCATAAATGTAGATGTTCGAGTGTCTTCACTGTTGCAGTCGGGTTTCTCCTCCTATCCCCTCTGTTTTCTCTCTTTTCCTTTTTGTGGTGTATTTGTGTTTCCTTGTTGGATTCATTTTTGATTTGTTGGGGACTTCTGACATCTAGGGCAAGAAAGGCTGGAGAAGATGGCGTCGGCTGAGGGCTATGTACCAAAGCGTACTGACATCAGGGTACTAGCTTAAACAGCCGACGCCGGACCCAGACTTTGGGATTCTGGCCGACCTCGGGCTGCCTGCCGGCAGGAGCACCCTACAGTTATGACTGCAACAGTGAAGACACTCGAACATCTACATTTATGGTAGGTGTACACAACTGTACTTTCCGGCTACCAGAGTTCACAAGCGACGCAAGGACAAAGACAGGCCTCCGAGGTCCAAATCAGACGATATCGTTCAAGCAGAGCCAGCTTCAGGTTCGGCCGTCGTCAGTGAGGCGCTTTTGCAGCCCCTGTCGTCGGCCATTTCGGAACCGATGGCCGAAACGAACTCCCACGAGGAGCCAGCTAGGCCTTTGAATATTTCTGTTGCAGGACCTTTGGACAATGCTCCTTCGGATGGGTCCGGAGCCGCTGTGCAGGTACCGGCTTCCGAAGGGTTTTCAGGCCTACTCAGCTTCTAATAAAGGCAAAGACAAAGGCAAAGACTCCTTCCAAATCAAAGACTGCAACACAGGCCTCTTCTGATCCGGCTGCCAAGTCACAGAAACAGTTACTTAAGATGGCGGAGGACTTCCTTACTATGATTAGGGGTTCACATCCCCCTCCAGATAAAAGGCCAAGGCAGGAAGTTTATTATGACTCCTCTGATCAGGCTTCTGTTTCTTCAGTTTCTTCTTCTGACCAGGATTATTCTTTCCCTCCTTATGAGGATTCTGATGCTGAGGAATCCATTCCTTCAGCTTCTCCCCCTGAGGACTTCTCTTTTGGGGAAACTTTGCATGAAATGAGGGAACATTTCCACTGGGAAGGACAGGAGTATTCGGAATCTAAGAAAAGATTAAGGGATTTTCTTCTTCTTCCCCAACATTAGACCCCTGGCTATTCCTCCTATTTTGGATATTGTGGATGATGCTTTTTCGGAGGCTAACTTAACTCCTGACTCTTTTCCTCCAGCTCCTGTTAAGCCTGACAGATATTACAGGGTTCCTGATTCCTACCAGTTTTTATACAAGAACCCTACTGCTGACCCTGAAACCATTTCTCAGGGTCCTAAGGGAGTTAAGGCCGCTTCTGCTAAAAACCCCATTCCCACTGAGAAGGATTCCAGATCTTTAGAAAGATGGGACAAAAAAGTGTACACTTCTGCTACTTTATCTATAAGGGCTTTAAATTGTCAGTTTCATATGCTGAAATACCAGCAATTTCTCCTATCTGTTTTAAAACAAAAGCTAACTTCCATTTCCGCCTGTGCAGATGATAAGGAATTACATGACTTAATGCATGCCACTGAACAAGTTGGGAAGCATGGTTTACACTGTGGATTTGATGCCTTGGAGGCTTCTTGTAGGGCTGCTGCCTCTGGCACAGTAATTAGAAGGCATGCATGGTTAAAGGAACAAAATTTGCCAGATCAAGTAAAAGCTAAATTATTGGATGCTTCTGTTCAGCATAATGTTTTGTTTGGATCTAAAGCCGAAGAGGTGATTAAAAAGATGGGAGGACAAGGCAAAATCCATGCAACCAGTTAAAGATTTCTTACAAGTACAGCCACCCAGATTTAGTAGGAATTGGCCCACTAAAAATTGGTACTTTCCCAATTCAGACAGGCCTCAGAGGGGTAGATACAGACTCTCCCGAGGAAGGCCTCAAACACAAGCCTCTTATAGACCGAGACAGTGGACTGCTTCCACCCCTAGGGGAGGAGAGGACAGGTCGCAAGCTCATAGGAAACAGACTCAATGACTCCCTCAGTTGGGCTGCAGGAACTTCTTGCCTGGAAGCCCCTCTCGGAGGAAAACTTTCTCTTTTTCACCAAAATTGGACTCGTATAACCCAAGACAAGTGGGTTCTGGATGTGGTTTCAAGAGTTTACAAATTCCATTTTTATACCCTACCAAGGCTAAGCGGATGGCCAGATCTTCCAAAACATCAATGGACAGAGGCCTTAAACCAGGTGGATGCTCTCTTGTCTATGAAAGCCATAGAACTAGTTCCACTTTCAGAGGTGGGACAAGGTTTTTACTCAAGGCTCTTTCTAGTCCCCAGGAAGCAAAATTCATGGAGACCCATTCTAGATCTGTCAGTCTTGAACACTTTTCTGGAGATTCCAGAATTCAAGATGCTTACTCTACAGCAGCTACTTCCAATGCTGACCAAAAATGCATGGATGGTAACTTTAGATTTAAAGGAGGCATATTTACACATTCCCATCAGGCAGGACCGCAGAAAATACCTCGGGTTCAAAGCCGGATCGAGGCACTTTCAATTCTCTGCGCTGCCCTTTGGATTGTCTACTGCGCCCAGGGTCTTCACCAAATGCCTGGCTCCAGTAGTAGCTTATTGCAGACTCAAGGGAATTCAAATTTACCCTTATCTGGACGACTGTCTTATTCAGGCAGACAGCAAGGATGTCTTACTCCAGCATCTACAGTTTGTTCAGAATCTTCTCAAGTTCCTGGGGTTCACTGTAAACATAAAAAAGTCAAATTTGACTCCCTCACAACAGATAACATTTCTGGGCGCTTCTCTAAACACAACAACCCAGATGGCATTTCTGACATACGAAAAACAGTTACAGCTGGCTTCAACTTTCAAAACCTTGGCAACTTTAACTCAGCTATCTGCAAGGAGATTCCTGCAGGCTTTGGGTTACATGGCCTCCTGCATCCTTTTCGTATCATATGCAAGACTACATATGAGGAAAATACAGTGGTACCTAAAAAGTGTATGGTCTCAGCATTGCCACAGTTTAGACATACTGATCTCCGTCCTGCCTTGTCTTCAAAAGGAATTCCTTTGGTGGTCCAAGGCATGTACTCTAAACAAAGGAAAACCCTTCTGCCTGCTTCCTGCCACTCAGATACTAACAACGGATGCCTCAGATTATGCCTGGGGAGCCCATTTTCAGGGCAACTGTCTGCAAGGTCTTTGGACAAAGGATCAGAAGCACCTGCATATCAATTTAAAGGAAATGTTAGCCGTTCAAAAAGCCCTATTGACCTTCAGGAATCTTCTACAACCAGGACAACTACTGATACGGACAGACAAAACCACAGTTATGTGGTACATAAACAAGCAAGGGAGATCTCATTCCTACCCCCTTTGCAGACTAGCCATGGATCTGTGGAACACAGCTCTAGCTTGCAATCTGGACCTTCAAGCTCTGTTTCTACCAGGGAAGCAAAACTTCCTGGCAGACAGTCTGAGCAGAAACCTTTCGGACCCACACGAGTGGATGCTGGACACCGAAATATTCAAGATGATAACAGCAGTCTGGGGATGTCCTCACATAGACCTCTTTGCATCCCACCTCAGTCATCAACTACAGATTTTTTGCACCAGGACTTTCCACGAACAAGCTTGGAAAGTGGATGCACTATCATTCAGTTGGAGAAACCTCTCAGGATATGCTTTTCCGCCTCTTCCTCTTCTTCCACGGGTATTATTAAAGATCAAGCAAGACAAGCCCTAGATAATAATCTTGCTGGCCCCAAATTGGCATCGACAGTGTTGGTACCCAACTCTGAAAAACCTTTGTCTTGAGCCCCCTTGGATTTTACCACAGACTCCGAACCTTCTGTCCCAACACCAGGGTCAGATTCTACACTCCCATGTCAGAACACTCAGCCTGGCGGCCTGGTTAATCCAGGGTCTTTGATTCATTCTCTCCTACCCAAGCAGGCTGTGGATGTCATTTTAGAAGCCAGACGTCCTAGCACTAGAAAATCTTATGCAGGAAAGTGGAAACGTTTTTGTTCCTGGATGCAGGCTCACGATTCTGATCCTCTTCTTCCTAACATTCCTTTGATTTTACTTTACCTGACAGACCTCTTACATAAGAGTCTCTCTTTCTCTTCCATTAAGATACATGCCTCTGCTATTTCTGCTCATTATAATACAGACCCTCCAATCTTTTCCCACCAGCTCATGAGACAGTTTCTCAGAGGAGCTAAGAACTTAAGGCCCCCTAGATCTCCTCCCATTCCTGCTTGGGATCTCAACTATGTTTTGGAAAAGCTCACCTTACCTCCTTTTGAGCCTGCTGCCACTTCTGACATCAAGTTTTTATCTTGGAAAACAGCCATCCTGTTAGCTCTGACCTCTGCCAGGAGAGTTTCAGAGTTGCAAGCCCTTATGGCTGTGGAACCTTATATTATTTTTCATCAAGACAGGGTGTCTTTAAGGACTAATCCTACTTTCATGCCTAAGGTGGTTTCCAAAGTGGCTTTAAATCAAACTATTCGCTTGCCAACTTTTTTCCCCACTCCTCAAAATAAAGGGGAAAGGATCTTACATTCCTTGGATGTACACAGACAACTACGTTATTACCTGGATAGAACCAAGGACATCAGGAAATCGGAGCAATTGTTTGTTTCTTATACTTCAAGCTCCCAAGGTAAAGCCATTTCAAAACAGACCATTTCTAAATGGATTGCTCATGGAATCAGATTTTGCTATACACACCATGGAAAGCAAATCCCAGGGAGTATAAGGACTCATTCCACCAGAGCTGCTGCCACTTCCGCTGCCTTCCTTAGGGGAGTTCCTACCAAAGAAATTTTGGAAGCTGCAACTTGGAGTTCAGTGCATACTTTTTCAAAGCACTACAATCTACCTCTCTACTCTGTCTAGGGCAGGCTTTGCTTCTGCAGTCTTGCAGGGCCTTTTAGCCACCCCTTCTTCTTTATGACCTCCTCCCTTTCATTCTGCTTTGGGATTCTACCCTACAGTCAACTGCAACAGTGAAACACGATGAACATAGTACAGTTGTGTACACTTACCATAAATGTAGATGTTCGAGTGTCTTCACTGTTGCAGTCTGGGTTTCCCTCCCTCCTGTCCCCTCTTATTTTTACTTTTGTGTGGTTCTTTTTTTTTCACCATTCTTCTGAGGTGTATTTGCAAAGGGTATGGGACCCTATTCATTTTGGGACTCCTACATCTGGGGCAAGAAAAACTGGAGAAAATGGCGTCGGCTGTCAGCTTTGTACTCCTGGCGCTCTGACGTCAGGGAGCATGGCTGAACAGCCGACGCCGGACCCAGACTTTGGGATTCTGGCCGACTGAGGACTGCCTGCCGGCAGGGGAGAACCCTACAGTCATGACTGCAACAGGGAAGACACTCGAACATCTACATTTATGGTAAGTGTACACTACTGTACTTTCCTCCATGTTCCATCATATCCTTCCTTGAGGCCACCCAGGGTATATAGTAGCTGGGGGCTCTAACTCACCTGTGAGGAATGATGACACAGACAACATCAGATAAGGAGTTTTGTACTTACCATAACTTGGTGTCTGTGCTATCCAGTGTCATTATTCCTCACATTCCTGCCCTCCTTCTGATAGACCTGGTGAGGCTGAAGTGGGTTGGATCTGGCGAGAATCTTTTTGCCTTCTGTTGCAGATGTTGCGTTTCTGTGTTTCAGCTAAATCAGCAAACTTGATCTGAGGGTTAGACAGTAGCAATAAATTATGGGAAGGGGAGGAGCTTGAGCTCTATCTGTCTGAGAAGTGGCCTACTCTGATATCAGGTCTGATCCTAGACCCACCTATGAGGATTAATGACACTGGATAGCACATATGCCAAGTTATGGTAAGTACATAACTTTTTTTTTTTTTTTTTTTTTTTTTTTTTTGCCACTTCAGTCATTGACCCACCATTAGCCATCCATCCTAATCACTTAGCTAGTCCATTTTTTCCCCTGAGTGGGAATCATATGGCCCTATTGCTGTCCTTCTATTCCCATGTTGCAGTATTATTACTGTGGAGTCCTCTGCCTCAGGCAACCCAAACATCCAGTTCCTATGCAAAAGCTTAAGCCTGGTTGCTGCTAGGTGTGTGGGACGTCACATGCAGGGCCATAAATCTTGGGCCTTAAATGTGATGTCTGCACCCACAGCCCTCAGAATTTCTCTGCCGCAGTCGAACATCAGATCAATCACTTCACTCCGCGCTCCAGAAGACAACATCAGACGCCTGATATTCAGATAAGTACCCCATTGGGGAATTTGTTCTTTTGCTTGAGGTTTGGTTGATTGCCCCTTATCTATTTAGCCGATGTCTGCTAGAAAGTGGAAATGTAATTGCGGCCGCCAGATCCCGCACAAGGACTCGCATGAGCTTTGTTTGTTCTGCTTGGCCAAGACCACGACCATATCACCTGTAGCATCTGCCAGTCATTCGTACCTAAAACTCTTCGTAGTCATCTGGCAGCCCTAAAACTTTATTTCAGAAACCAGTGACTAAAATGTTTTGCCCTAGGTATGGAACCAGAGTCAGCCGTCGTGGCGGAACCTCCTAAAATGAAGGCCAAGGTTGTAAGGCCTACTGCTTCTGCACCTCCGTCGGACAATCCCGCCAGTTACCATCTAGGGGCTGAGGGATGTCCGGTAGAACCGACAGCTACCTTTGTGGAAGTCACCTTGGAAGCCCCAGTAGGCATGTCCTCGGAAATCACTCTGAGATCTGCTTCGGCCGAGGTCGAAGGGGAGCCAGGCTTCCCTGGATGCCCACCCACGGTTCTCGAATCGGAATTCTCTCCCACAGGCCCAATGCCTGATACTAGGCCTACACTTCTACCTACTTCCTCTAAGACTACTCCTCTAAAGAGGAAGCAAAAATCTAAACATTTGTCTACTTCTACAGAGGACCAACCAGACTGGCATACCTTTTCATAGTCCTTGGTTCAGGCATTAATGGCTCTTAGGCCCACAGCCTCTCCTGCTGCTACATTGCCAGCTCTCAGTCCCAGGCCAGCCTCAGCAGCTTCCATTCATCCCACCCATACTCACGAAGAAGACTGCTCTTCTTCCTCCTCAGATGAATCCTTAACCTACACATTCCATTTAGCCTTTCCACTGGACTTACTCCCCTGATGAGGACTCCTTAGAGGGAAACTCACCCACTGAGGATATTTCTTTTGGGAGAACAATTACCAAAATGAGGGTGTATTTCAAGTGGGATGCCACACAGATGACAGAGGTTCAAAAGAGGTATTTTGAACTACTCAAAGTGGAATCACCCCCCCCCCTGTAATTCCCCTGGTGATCTCAGCCTACCTGGGTGCATTTGCATCATTTTTTGAGACTCCCGAACCTCAACCTCCAGCTCCCAAAAGACCTGACCGGTTTTACAAGGTTCCCGATGAACATAAACACCTCATTAAGCCACCTATGGCAGATCCTGCAGTCATTGCGGTGGCCCTAGACAAACAGTCCAGACTAATTCCTTCCCCCTCCCTTCTGCCATCAGACAAGGACAGCAAGGTTATGGACAGACTGGGGAAAAAGATGTACACATCCTCCATGCTCGCCTTCACAGCCATCAATTATCAGACTCATATGGTCAGATATGCCCTAGATTTGGTGTCCCAGGCATCCTCCTTGCTTTCCTCCATGCCTGACTCTCCTAACAAATCTCAGGGTAGCAGCTAAGCTGTCTTTAGCATCACAAGTTGCCAGACATTCCATAAAATGCAGCTATGATGTGGCTGAGGCCTCTGCTAAGTCTGCAACTTCAGCCTCTGTACTCAGCAGGTACTCCTGGCTCAAGCTTCAGCCCCTCCTTGAGGACTTTAAAACTAAAGTCTTAAGATGCACCACTTGGCAACAAATTCATGTTTGGCAAACAGTCTGCTGAACTATTCAGAAGCCTTCAGGAAAAAAGCAAAGAGCTCCAGGACCTCAAACATTTATTGGTCGCTCCCATCCCCACATTTTACAGAAACTATCCTGCCAAGACCACCTTTGTCAGGAGGGCCCCAGCCCCTTACACCTCCTCCTCTTCTAGACACAGAAAAGGACCTAGGAAGGCACCTTCCCCAAGGGCAGCCCCTCCTCAACTGGGTCTATATTAGATAATCGCACTTTCAAAAGTTCGACTGTCATATGGTAGACACCATATGATCCAACTTTTAAAAGTTCAAACATATAATAAAAAAAAAATAAACTACACAAATAACCTACCTGAACATTTTAAGCAGAGGGGCAAGCCCACACCCCCACTCTTTAAGTATACCAATTCTGAGTTCACACTACAGTGCAGAAAAGGGAAATCTTCCCATTCCGCACTGTACGGAGATCTCCGTTAAAATGTTCGAGCTTACAAGATTTCGATCATATGGTGTCGACTATATGACACTCAAACTTTTGAAAGTTCGATTATCTAATATAGACCCACCTCAACCTACCCCTAGGCATCCCTTTCCAGATAGAAACAGTAATGCATGACTGTCTCAGCCACCTTCCCCTCTCATCCCGCCTCTCTCACTGTCTACCCTTCTGGAAAAAAAATCACCTCAGACCGCTGGGTATTAGCAGTAGAGGAAAAAGGGTGTTTCATGTCCTGGCAGGAAAAGCCCCTTCCACAGGGCATCCCCTTCCCATCCATAAACCAACTACATATAATACCCCAGATCATCCAAGATCTACTCACCCAAGGGACCGTAGTAAGAGTCCCTTCAAGCCAAGAAGGGAGGGGATTTTACTCCCAACTCTTTCTAGTACCAAAAAAGGATGGCCCTTGGAGGCCCATCCTGGATTTGTCCTTCCAAAATCTTTTTCTGAAGGTCCCTTCTTTCAGAATGTTAACCCTTCAAAGACTTCTCCCACTATTGCCACCTATGGTGTTTATGGCCACTTTGGACTTGTAGGAGGCATACCTCCACATTCCCATTCATCCAAACTACAGAACGCTTTTGCATTTTACTGGACACTCTTCACACTTTCAGTTTACTGCCTTGCCCTTTGGCTTATCTACTGCACCAAGGGTCTTCACAGAGTGTCTAGACCCAGCAGTAGCTTACTGCAGAACAAAAGGCATTCATATTTACTCCTACCTAGACGATCTCATCCTAACAGTAGAGGAAAGCATTCTCAGGAACCACCTACTTTTCACTATGTCACTACTTCAGAGCTTGGAGTTCACCCTCAACTTAACAAATCATCCCTCATTCCAACCCAAGACAAAACCTTCCTGGGCTGCAGGATAAGAACCGACTTGATGAGGGCTTTTTTTCCTCGGGACAAAGTCTGCTCCCTAGTCGACCACTTCCACAAGCTTCTCCTGGTCTCCCACATTTCGTCCAGGCAGTTCATGCATCTACTAAGCCTCATGGCAGCTACAATCCCTATGCTACCCCTAGCCAGGCTACACATGAGGTAGTTCTAGTGGTACCTAAAAATGTCTGGTCACAACACAGACACCCCCTGGACTTTCAAGTACACTTTTTACCCTCCCTGAAGACAGGATTGAGGTGATGGATCCAACAGGTTCACCAGAACCCAGGCCTACCTCTGCAACCCACCAAACCTGTGCAGTGCATTTAGATCTAGGGTGAGTAGCCACTATGAATGGCCTCACGGTGCAGGCTCTATGGGAGCCTCTCTCTGAAAAAAACATATCAGCATAAGGGAGATGACTGCACTCCATCTGGCCTTACAGACCTTCCTTACTGTAATGCAGGCGGGCCCCCTCCAAATCTTCACAGACAGTACCACTGTGATGTGGTACATCAACAAACTGGGGGGGGGGGGGAGCAGGTCCTACCTACTCTGCAGGCTTGCAATGCAGGCATGGGAATTAGCCTCTTAGTACAACATCAAACTGCAGATGGCCTACATTCCATCCAAGGACAACCATCATGCAGATCATTCTCTCAGCATCACAAGTGGATATTGCACCAGGGATGTGTTCTTAGACATTGTCCACTAGTGGGGCACACCACCAATAGGTCTGTTTTTCTTCCCCCAGAACAGACAATTACGCTATTCTGCTCCAGGGACCCCCTCCCCACTAGCCTGGAGAGTGGATGCCTTCTCGATCTCATGGAAGGGACTGTTCTTTATGCCTTCCCTCTCTTCCCACTCATTCAGAAAGTCGTCCTAAATATCCAGAAGGACAAGCCAAAAATCTTGCTAGTGACTCCCTATTGGCCAAAGCAGCATTGTTTCCCCCCTTCTGTCTCAAGGGCAATCACCATAAGTTGCCTCACAAGGTGGACCTGCTCACATAACAGAAAGGATCTCTCATTCATCCACACCTGGACATGCTCCGCTTAACCCTATGAGTAATGGACTCTTCCCTTCAGACACCAGTACTCCAAGGATGTGCTATGCATCCTGCAGGAGGCCAGGAGATCCTGTATTTACAAATGGAAAAGGTTCTCCAAAGGCAAATGGACCCTTCCCAAGTGGATGTTCAACTAGTCCTAGCCTATGCGTGTGAGCTCATAAGAAGAGAACTTTCATTCTCTTCAGTGAAAGTCCACTTATCTGCCATTTCAGCCTCTTACCTTTGGATCCACCTCTTCTCTCCAGGCTGGATGTCAAACTATTCCTAAAAGGTGTTCTACATGTCACATCCCCAAAAGATACCTACCCCCCCCTTGGGACTTGAACTACATCCTGTAGAAACTCACTGTTGCATTCTTTGAACCAGCACACTCTGCTTCTCTGCAGATGTGCACCTGGAAAACTGTCCTGTTAGTAGCCCATACTTCAGCCAGAAGGGTCTCTGAACTGCAAGCACTCATGGCATCCCCCACCCTACACAATCTTCCACAAAGATAGGGTGACCCTTCCCACCAATCCCTCCTTCATGCCCAAAGTGGTCAGTGAGATGTTCGTTAGTCTGTTCACTTATCTACCTTCTTCCCCTCCCCTCAGAATGACAGTGAGAGAGTACTCCACTCCCTTGATGTTCACAGACAATTAAGGTTCTATCTGAACAAGACCAAAGCAATTAGAAGGTCCAATCAACTTTTTGTGTCCTTCCACCCCAGGGCCCTGGGGAAGGCTGTATCATAGCAAACTATATCCCCCTGGGTACTTACCATGACGAAGACTTGCCTTACAATGTTAAGGCACATTCATCTAGAGCAGTGGCCTCTTCAGGAGTCTTTCTCAAAGGACTGGACACAAGCCACCATTCTGGAGGCAGCAACATGGTCTTCTGTGCAAACATTACAAATTGAGCTATGTCTCCAGAGCCACGGCAGGATTTGCAAGTGCAGTCGTGCATGGATTCCTGGAAACTGCTGCTTCTCCCACCACCCTTTCCTCTTCTTGAGCTGTGGCACTCTCCCACAGTAAGAATACTGCAACATGGTAATAGAAGTACATAGACTAGTTGTGTAAAATCTTACCATAACCATAGTTGTCCTTCTCTTCCATGTTGCAGTATTTCATCTCTCCCACCTACACCCTTCATTACATTTTCTCTGTCTAGAGGGCATCTTTCTTGGATTCCTCAGACTGTTGTCTGACTGGGCAGCCAGTTCTGAGATCTGTGTGTGCAGAAGTCAGATTTAAGGCCCGAAGTTTATGGCCCTCCGTGTGATGATCCACACACCTGGCAGCAACCAGGCTTAAGGTTTTGCATAGGAGACGGACAGAGGCGGAAGACCCCACAGTAAGACTACTGCAACATGAAAGATAAGGCATCTTTTATGGTTATGGTAAGATTTTACACAATTAATCTTTCTTTGTGGGTGAAGAGCGAGTGCACAGTCAAAGGCGACAATGTTATGGCCCTAACACTCTCCCACATCTTTCTGTAGGATGCATGAGTGCTGCTAACATGCTAGTTCTTGGCTTTAGGCAGTATGGTCCTTCTAGGCTCTGATCGCCCACATTCATGCAGGTGTTGCCAATGTAGTATGCTCAGAGTAGCTTCTCTCTCTCCCCATTGACCACTCCCTCCCATTTTGTCCAGCACCATTGCTGCTTGATTGTACATGGGTTGTCTGGGCCATACCTCTAAAGCTGGAAACATCAAAAATCTGGGCAAAGGCCCATGAAAAATAGGTACAAATCTGTGCGCTGATTAACATAACATTTGCATACATAATTATGTAACCCCACCCACTCCAATGGGATTGTGGGATACCAACTTTCAAATGCAAACTGGAGAACAGACAACCTTCAACATCCACTCAATTGCCTCTGTTAATTTTGTATTAATTCATTAAAACAGGGCATGCTAAGAATTGTTTTTTTATCCGATTCAGGACTAAAGAAAGGACAAGTAGCAACAGTTCAGAGTCTATAATGGCTTATGTGCCACAGCAGTTCCACATGGTGAGGTTTTCCTAAGAAATAGCAAGTAGCCCCCCTCAGGAATGAGGGAGTGCCACACACAGGTAGCAAGCTCAAGTAAGTCCATTTTTTTCCCTGAGTAATGCTGCCCTGATACCACTGAGGTGGCTACTGAAAATGTAGCAGCAGCCTCTAGGGACAGGGCTTCTTTTGGTACCACTGTTCTGAAGAACATTCTCCCATGAGCCATCCGAGAAAGATGGTGCTTGGGACACTACCCATCAGTATGAATGAACAGCGAGATAGAACAACTCACTCATTGCAAGCATTTTATATTGTATGTATATAATTTAAGGAACTGTACACACTCATACAATATTAAAACATTTCAAAAAATATTTCTCATTGTTTAGCAGTTATTTACAACTTCTTGAACGTGTCTTTAACATGTTGAAAAAATAGTATTGACCTAAGAATATCGTATTTTCCCACTTAAAGGAATTTGTCAAATGCATAGAAAACTTTCATACAACAGTGTGTCCAATGGCAGATTAGCTTTCTGGCTCAGCAGCACTCTGAACTCACACGCCCGTTCCCGTGCCTAAAGATGTTTCATTTAAAAAAAAAATCTGGAAGTGAAGGGGTCACTCGGAAATTCATCTCGCCTTCATTTTTACGTCCCACCCTCCAACCCCCATCCAGTCTACTTGAGGTCCGAGACTTCTTTTATTTATGATGTATTGTCTTAGGGTGGCATATTAATAGTCATAGGTAGCCAGTTGACAGCAAACAAGATCTGAGGGAAGATCAAGGTGCATCATGGTATAGGGAGTTTGCCTCAAGCTGGCTGAAAGACCTCAAGCTTTTGCAGTTGGCCGAGTCATCAGTAAGAATGAAGGTAAGATGAACAACTCACATGGAACGTTATGGTGAGTATATAACCTCTTTTTTCTAGCCCCCACTTTGGAAGATTATAAACTTTGATGTGGGGATCATCAGTGCACTGGATAAATGGCTGGAGTTAATCTGCTATTGACATTAATTTTCTCATTTCCCTGACCATGGCTGAGTAGTAGCATCGTTTATCAGAGACTCTGTCCCCCTAGGCCTATTCCTAGAGCCAGCAGACTGATGGCTCAGACTGAAAATTGTCCACTTGGTCTTCTTGTGCTGAGGGCCATGCTGTAAGCCTTAGCTTTCAGTCATTTGCTTGAAATATTATAGGAGACAGCCTGCTACCAGTAACACAACATCATCACAAACCTCTGTATTTCCTTCACAGGTGTTGGCAGACACCTCCCTGTGTCAGCACTGACGCAAACTGTCCGTCACACTCATTCAGCTTCATGCATGCTGTCTATGGAAGTGCATATGCTCAGTTTGGAGTTTGGGGATGACCCCCTTTTTTATGCCTCTTTAGAAGAGTCAGGAGACCCAAGAGCTCATTACCCTTATCTGGAAGTGAAGGGGTCACTCGGAAATTCGTGGCACCCCATTATTTTACCCTCAAAAACTGTAAATACAGAGTAATTCGGTATGGTTGAGAGGTATGGACAGGACCAAACAATTCAGAAAAACATGACAGTTCTTTGTCTCTTTTTCAGAGTCAAAAAAGGTGCTCCAGTGACTCTCACTTTCTCAAGATGGTTATCAGATTGTATTTCTTTCACTTACAGTTCAGTGAATGCTCCATTTCAACAAAAGATAAAGGCCCACTCTTCTAGAGCTGTATCTACCTCATCAGCCTTCTCTGCTAATTTACCATTGGATATTATTTATGCAACAGCTACCCAGTCAAGGCCTTATACCTTTATCACTCATTACAAAGTAGACAAGGCCTCTAGGGACAGGGCTTATTTTGGTTCCACTGTTCTGAAGAACATTCTCCCATGAGCCACCCGAGAAAGATGGTGCTTGGGACACTACCCATCAGTATGAATGAACAACGAGATAGAACAACTTTACATAAAGAATTTATGTAATCACCATACTTGCCATTACGTTCCATGTGAGTTGTTCATCTCGCCTTCATTTTTACATCCCACCCTCCAACTCCCATCCAGTCTACTTGAGGTATTGTCTCTTATCCAGTTCTTAGGGTGGCATATTAATAGTCATAGGTAGCCAGTTGGCAGCAAACAAGATCTGAGGGAAGATCAAGGTGCATCATGGGATAGGGAGTTTGCCTCAAGCTGGCTGAAAGACCTCAAGCTTTTGCAGTTGGCAGAGTCATCAGTAAGAATGAAGGTAAGATGAACAACTCACATGGAACATTATGGTGAGTATATAACCTCTTTTCTAGCCCCCACTTTGGAAGATTATAAACTTTGATGTGGGGATCATCAGTGCACTGGATAAATGGCTGGAGTTAATCTGCTATTGACATTAATTTTCTCATTTCCCTGACCATGGCTGAGTAGTAGCATTGTTTATCAGAGACTCTGTCCCCCTAGGCCTATTCCTAGAGCCAGCAGACTGATGGCTCAGACTGAAAATTGTCCACTTGGTCTTCTTGTGCTGAGGGCCATGCTGTAAGCCTTAGGTTTCAGTCATTTGCTTGAAATATTATAGGAGACAGCCTGCTACCAGTACCACAACATCATCACAAACCTCTGTATTTTCTTCACAGATGTTGGCAGACACCTCCCTGTGTCAGCACTGACACAAACTGTCTGTCACACTCATTCAGCTTCATGCATGTTGTCTATGGAAGTGCATATGCTCAGTTTGGAGTTTGGGGATGACCCCCTTTTTTATGCCTCTTTAGAAGAGTCAGGAGACCCAAGAGCTCATTACCCTTTGAGACTAATAAATATAGTATGAACTTCTCTTGCTGCAGCTTTG
Organism: Protopterus annectens; assembly: GCF_019279795.1. NCBI lineage: Eukaryota > Metazoa > Chordata > Ceratodontiformes > Protopteridae > Protopterus > Protopterus annectens. Next base: position 512,510,330 of record NC_056730.1, on the reverse strand, counting down.
CAAAAAAATTATCCTTCCTTTGTGTCATGAAGTTTTATGAACTAGGCTGTAGTTCAGCTACTCCCCAAAATCGCTTGAATGAGTTTCTTGGGAAGAGTGGAGAAAAAGCCCTGAGTTATCCCCATGTAGATCCCACGGTCAAACATACTGTTTATGCAGCTTAGAAGCACCCAAATACTACTAGATCAGGTCCAGCGACAGCAGATGCCCTCTACATATCCTTGACTAAGTGGTGGGAAATCTTAACCAGGAAACCTAAAGCAAACTGCTGCATGATCTGGTCTGTCCACCACAAGAATTGGTGACCACTTCTTTCTAAAGTCAGGGATAGGGTAAACAAGAAGGGGTTCGTCTCTGCCATGTCAGTGCCGAGTTCATTAGTGGTCTGACTTGCCTGCCCAGCTTGCAGTACTCCTGGGGTGATCAGATGCTGGAAAAGTTGTCAGCTCTCCCTGAGTCTGGACTCAACAGTAAATACTCATGGCTGTCTGTATGGCTTTCACAGTGGGCTACCATATGTCTCATTGTTGCTATTGACTGTGCTAGCACCATGGTTAGGACAGGAAGCAGAAGCATATGACCGGATAGAAATAACATGGGTGGATTGTCCCCCCTCAAGGAGAAGCTTAAGCAAGCCGTACTGGATTCCTCCTCCTTGGAGGAAGTCCACTTAAGCCAGTCCTTGCAAGATTTGATCTATGACCCCCTGTAGAGGAAATAAATCATCAGTGCTACTCTTTTCCTTGCTCCTCACAGGACCTCAGCCAGGGGCTCATCTACTTTCACCCAGTCGGCCCATTTGTTTCTGGGAGGTAGGAGCTAGGTGAGTGCCCTGTAGTTTCATTCATTCCTGCTCGGGTATCCCAATGACTTTTCAGTGTCTAGCAATAATCTAGTGGTAGGGAGTGGGCCAACTTGCTTGCTTTGCAGGGTGGCATACCCTGTCTCCTGAGACCGCCCCCTTAACAGCTGCTGTTTTCCAAGAGGAACTGCACCTTTGCATGCTAAGTTCTCCTCTACATATTTGGACAATGTGGGTTTTTTAGGCTGGGACTCCACTGCATGTAAGACATAGTGCTTCTGCCAAGTGTCATTTTTGCGGCAAGCCACTGCTGCATTCCTCCACCAGGATGGACAAGTTAGCAGCAGTTGCTCCCTCTTCATGATCAGCTCCAAAAAGCACTTAAGCTGCTAATTGAACTTCAGTCATCTGTGCCATAGTCAGGCTTTATTCCTGTATGCCCCAGAGCTAGTTTAAATCCTTGCTACTCTTACTGACTATTATGAGTCCCAGTGGACCCCCCCCCCTTTTTATGCCCAGCTAACACCCAAGATGAGGAAATCTGCTTGCAGATTAAGGATGGCACCAAAGTAGCAGACAATCCAGCATCTGCTAGTAGAGTCAGCAAAGTTGTCCAAGGGGTTAAATATGTCAGTCCATCACTTACAGTTCTGACCATCATTTATAGCCAGCAGAGGGTTGGGGGGGGTCTCTGTATTTTCCTTGGTTTGGAGGATTATCATGAAAGAACATTGGTACGTTTTAGACCAGGGTGTCCAACAGGTGGCCCACTGAGGCATTTTATCTCTCTCTTGATATGTCCTAAACTAAAATGTTTTGAATGGACAGATGCATGTCTGATAAGGTAATGTGGCCTCCAAGCTGTATGGTAAGTGGCCACTGAGCCCAAAAGGTTGGACACATCTGTTTTAGACATTACAGCTGGCCCCATGTTAACTCTCATAGGACCTCCTCCAGAGGGAGCTATGTTCAGAGCAGTAGTCATGTCTGTAGAGCTCTTTGAAGAGGCCCATATTGTACTGCTACTCATAGGTGCCATACAGCTTGTCCATCCTTCAGAAAGCTGCCATCCATCCTGGACTTTAGAGCTTTAACAAACGCGTATAAGCTGAAAGGTTTTATATGGTGATTCTGCAAGAATCTTGTCTCTATTGTTACAGAAAGCTGGCATATCATCACTGAACATGATGGATGCCTTCTGATGGATCACTGTCTGTATTAGCATAGAGTGTCAATATTTCACTTTGAGTTGCCACCACTTTCAATACAGAATTCTGCCTTTTTGCCTATCTGCTTCCAGACTCTGTCAAGGCATTAGCCACTGTGGAGGAGACTTTGCAGAGAAAGAACCCTTGTGTGATGATATGGCTTCTGGTGGACCTTTCAAGTGAATCCTTGATGGCGTTCCTGGTGTGGATGCTGTCATGGCTATAGTTTTGGGTGGGGTCATCATGGATCATGGCTGTAGCCTGGGGCAGGATCATCGTAAACTAGTTGACAATCCCACTTCAGAGGATTGCTTTCACTGGTGAAAAGCTGAACTTCTTTTATTGTTGTTCACCTCTGCCCTTGGTGAGGCCCATGATGACATGTTGGCTGCTGGAGGAAAGTACAACAGATATTGCAGATCTGGACCCTTCTGTATCTTCTGGGTTTGTTGGTTACCATGATATTTGCAATGCCTTTTACTCACTTGAGAATTTGGGTATTGTAGTGGTTTGTGATGTTAGTGCCTGCAGAGGCCATATGCTGACAGGTCTTCTCTAGATATGCTAATACTGGGCCCTTGATAGTGGACACTTGCATCTTCCTCAGGATGAGTCTCTTGCAGTCAGAACTGTTTCATGTGCTCATAATGGGGCTTCACTGTCTGGAGTGGAAGCTCAAGTTTGCTTCTCTCCTGTCCAAGGGAAGTGTTCCCTCACAGAATAGTGGTCTACATCAATCAGCTAGAGCTGTAAATAGTCTTCCTGGCTTTAAGTGGTCTTGTGGGAAAGCTGCTTTTGAAGTCTGTCTTGATTTGGTCCATCAGCCAGTTTGTCATATACTGCCTAAACAAGTTAGATGCCAAGTAGTCATACTATGTATAGAGGCAGTGCAAGTCTGGCAGTGGTTTATGGGCAAGGATGTTATTCTCTCAGCAATTCACATGTCAGGGAAGAATGAATGTGCCTAGTGGACTCTTTCAGTTGTCCCTCCATTCCTATCCTGAAGCCTTCTCGTCATGATCTTCCCAATGTAGGGCACCCTGAAGATTGATGTGTTTACTTCTCAAGAGATTGCAGGTTCCCCCATTTTCTGCTATATTCAGCAGGGTCAGTGGTAGTTAATGGTGGACATATTCTCCCTGTCACGGCACAGGACATTCATTTCTTATGTTCACACTATTCCCTTGTATATCCTCTCTGGTCTTTCTTGTTTTGAATTCTGTGACAAAATTTAACTTTATCTCCTTTTAACGGCAAATAGAAGTGTGATTTCAGACTGTTCAGATCACTGGAAGTGCAAAACACCTTCCTGGTTTAAAGCAAATAACCCTCATCTGTGATGACAACTGGCTGTATCCTGTGGTCTTATGCCTGCTGTACACCCTCTGCATGTTTTGCTGCAGCCAGTAATAAAGGCTCTACATAGCAAAGTATGACATTAGATTTTTTTTTTTGCAAGAAGAGACTTTTCCAAAATAGGGAATGTAATGCTGTTGTGCTGCATGTCACCCAAGGATGTGTGACCTCTCCGTGGAGTTTCAGACGTGGCAGCAGAAAGAAAGCCTTCCAGATAGCACATATATTTTGCTAGTTAGAAGTGTTTTTCATTGGAGCAGAAAGATATCAGGCACATTTCTGAGTTTTGTTATTCCAAGGTTAGGGTTCACGCCTTAGGTATTACTGTCCATCTTGCTCTTAAATTTGTTATTATTTTAGTATTTATTTTATTTACATTTGTTTACCAGGATAGTGCACTGATGTCAGTGGACCATTTGCAGGCACAGCCCGATTGAATAGGATTGCATAAGAAATGAAAACATACTTACAGATGCAAGAATATGGTAATGTTGTGTGGATTCCCTTCAGAACCTTGAAGTTTCAAAACTTCGAACTTCAATTGGCCAAGACCATAACATCGAAGTTTTGAAACATCTAACTTTTTGAATGGAGATCGCCATACAGCATAGAACGGGATATTTACTGTTTACCTCACTGTGTTGCGATCTTGGAGTTGGTATATTTTTTAACAGGGGGTATGGGGGTGTAGTGGGGCTTGCCCCCTGCAAAAACTTAAATAATTTTTTTTTTGTTTTTCAATTTTTGAAGTTTGAAAACTTCAATCTTATGTTCTCGGCCATTTGAAGTTCGAAGTTTTGAAACTTCAAGCTTTAGAAGTAGATGCATACCTACACACACACACACACATATAGATATATATATATATATATATATATATAGATATATATATATATGTATATATATATAAAATGTGTGTGTGTGTGTGTGTAAAAATATATTTACAGATGCAAGAATATGCCACAACATTTAGTTTAAAAAGCATTTAATGTCAAACATGGATGGAAAAATGGAATTATGCTTAGCATTATGGATAAGATGCAGCCATTATGACTGAGATGGATTATGCTACAGGGATAGCAGCATAGAATTATATAGAGAGGTATAAACAATATGTTTGAGTTCAGTGGAGAACTATTTAAACAATTGTATGGGAACAGCCTTTGCCCCCTTGTATGCAAATGTATTCATGGGTTACTTTGAGAATATGTATATTTATAATAATGAGTTTTTTTATTAGATATGTAATAAAGTATTTTAGATACCTACATGATCTGATATTTATTTGTGAAGGTGGGTATGATAAAGTGACAGAGTTCATTCAGAGCTTGCATAGAAACTTATTTAATTTAGGCTTTGATGGGTTACAGCAAGGCAATAAAGTTAATTACTTTGATGTTACAATTGAGGGTATGAAGGACGGTACCATTAAAATGAAACTTGATAGGAAATTTGATAATTATGATTATATATTACATGGAAGCAGTTGCCACCCATCTCACACTATAGAATCTGTGCCTTATGGGGAATTTTTGAGGGTTGGAAGATTGTAAAATGATAAGAATGAATGTGAACAAGAGCTGAATAAAATGGTCCAAATGTTTATAGATGGGTTATAAAAGAGATTTGATTAATAAAGCAGTAAAGAAACTAAATAGACAAGAGGTCAAGACGTATTTTAGGGACTATAAGAGTGAAAGTAATCCACAGGGAGGTGATAATCAAAATTTTATATATTTTGTTACAAAACATACATTTTTTCAGAGCAATTTAAAGATTTGATAAAATATTATTGGGGTATTTTAGAAAGGGATGTACAGTTGAATGTTTTAAATGATAAAAAAATAATGCTCTAAATGAGAGGGAAAAACATTAAGGACTTTTTAGTCCATCAATTTTGACAAGACAGGAAGAGATGGTTGTACAGGGTAATTTTCCCTGTGGAAAATGTGTGAGATGTCAATACAAAGTGAGAAGCTTTCCTCAGATTAATGCCAACAGATTTTTAAGTACAAGGAAGTTTTAGCTGCAACAGTGAGGGGTTATATATGCTTTAAAATGCCCCTGTGGGAAATACTATATAGGGGAAAGTAAAAGAAGCTTCTCTACTGGGTTGAAAGAACTGAGCGATATTAGAAAAAATAATGAAGTCAGCCCAGTAGCTATACAGTTTCAAGTACATAATAGTAATTTAATAGGGCTACAAGAAACAGTATTGGAACAAGTGTACAAAGAAAGAATAATGACAAATGATATAAAAAACAATTGAGAAGAAAAGAGTCTATTTTAATTTTGAAATTTAACACACTTTTCCCTAAAGGTATGAATGTTTTTTTTTTTAATTTGCAAGTGAATTAATTGATTTGTTTAATTGGTTAACAAACAGGCAATGGTGTATATAAAGGAAGGTAGGCAGGGACATAACTGTACTCTGTAAAAGGTTTTGCCGAGGCGCTAGAGAAGATTGAGCATTGGAATTTTTTATTTTATTAGTGTTTTTTGGAAGCAGTTGGGCTTTTTGGTTTGTGGTTTGACTTAACTTTATCTTTGTCAGTGGTTCATTGTCGTGTTTGTGTGTGTGTGTGTGTGTGTGTGTGTGTGTGTGTGTGTGTGTGTGTGTGTAAAAATATTTTAGTTCAGAAAGCAGTTAATGTCAAAAATGGATGGAAAAATTGAATTATGCTTAGCATTATGGATAAGATGCAGCCATTATGACTGAGATGGATTATGCTACAGGAATAGCAACATATTATATAGAGAGATGTCAAGACATTAGAAGAGGCAAGTGAGAATAGTTGCAAGAAAAACTATGGGTAGAAAACAGATAAATGGTGTGAGAGGCATGCAGAAAGAAGTGAGAGAGAGAGATGCAAAGAGAAGAGGGAAATAGGATGGGAGGCAGTAAGTAAAGGTGATGACAAGATAAGGAAGGATGAAATGGGTGTAAAGGGGTGTGTGAGAGCTGCAGGGTTTATATAACATGACCTGAGTGAGTGTAGCTGCACTTGCTTGGATAAAGAGATGTTCCTTGAGCTGTTGTTCCTTGAGTTGCTGTCTAATGTCCAAGTATTTTTGGACATCTTGGATTGAGAGAGGAATGGAGTCCATTAGTTTAGGTGTTAGGATGGAGAATGCATGGCAAGTGCAGTACAGTTTACTTTTTGGAGTTAGTAGGGTAGGTTGAGATTGAGACATAATCCTGAGAGACTATATGTGGCGAATTTGGTGTAAAGTTTAAGCGAGCGGGGATAATGTCAAAGTAGAAAGGTTGGTTGGTCAGGAGTAAATCCATGAACAGCTCCCACCCCTGGTTAGTGTTGTAGCTGAAGTGAAGTGCAGCTTATCAATGGTTCCATTTTTTTTCCTTTATAACCTTGTACTTTGCTAATGTTTCTGATTTTAGCATACATTTTAGAACATGCTTTGAATATGTGTTATGCAGTTATTTATAAAGTTTGTTTCCTGTAAATTTCTGGTAGTTTTTTCTCCAGAATATTCATTGTTGTCCAATATAGATTTTGTACTGTTAAGTCATGTTCATGAATGAAAACAGGCCACTTTGTACCTGTTCAACAGACTTGTGTCTGAACCATACACTTGCAGAATTCTTCAATAATCTTTGGTCCTGCTTTTGCAGGAGTACTGAACCTTCATTGTTCTGTAAGTTGCAACCTCTTGAATCCCCCTGAATTGTTAGTAGTCTTTATTTAAAAATTCTTGAATGATCGTTTAATTGGGAAAAGGTTCAGATCACAGTGTTAAGAATGTCCAATATTTGTAGTTGAACTTGTCGTTAAGAATTGTGTGATGCATCCCCAAAAGGGGTCTATATTACTTCAGCAAAAGACGTAGTCTGCGAGTACGTATTCATCGATCACCAGCCGCCAAAATTCACTTCAGAGAACGGCAGAATTTTTTCCATGGTTTGGAAACATTTGGCCATCATCTCAACTTTGCCCTTTTTCTCCACTGTAGTGCGATCTCGGAGTTGGTATACATAGTTGGGGGGGGGGGGGTGAAGCCCCCCCCCCTCACTTGGGTGGGTTTGATTTAGTGCTTTGTGTGTTCCAGATGGTTGGTGGGCAAGTGTTTCTGAACTGTGGGGAAAAAAATTCCACAGTTCGCTGAAGTGAATACATATTCATAGAATAGGTCTTTCGCTGAAGTAATATAGACCCCTCCCCCCAAAGATAGATCATGGATGTGACTTGCTTTAATATCAAGTGTTGCATAGTCACTTGGATACTGTAAAAACCTACATAGTTAAACGTGCAAAGTATACAAACGAACCTTTGATGTAGACAAGATGTAGAATATGTATTTTAGAAAGTACATCTCTAGAAAATGTTCCTGATTTTGTTCCATATTCCATTGAAGAGTAGTGTTGTCTGCCAGCCTGGGCTTCCTTAGCATGCTTTCATTCTAAATAGTAAAGCTTGTAGCTAATTTAATCAGTCTTCGCCTTGTCAACAACGTACCGGAAAACATGATTCTCTGATAAGGGATAGGTAACTGGATCCATATCTGCAGTACTGCTGTTGTCTGTAAGAGAGTTTCATAGACTGGCTCCAATGTGAAGTTCTCTGTGCTTTTTAGGTACCTGATGGCATGGGTAATGCTGGTTGCTGGATTAATTTTTGCATTAAAACTACTCTTTATTTTAAGAATCTGTAGTTTGAGTGTTTGTATTTGACTTTTATTGCATTATGGGGCTGTTCTGTCATAGTAATCTCCTTCTTATACTTCGCTATAATATGCTCATGACTGGTGTGCTGGATCTTTTTGCCTCATTTTGTATATGTCTTGTGTGTACAGAGTGCCATGAGCCTTGTTTTGACAATGAACTTGACAGTATGCAGAAACTAGGAAGACACTTGGAACAAAAATAGTGACATAGAAGCCCTGCTTGAAGAAGAAATTAGTCGGATGCTTATTGTATAGTATGCTAGATACAAGTGCCATATTAAGAACACTCATCATTTGTTCCATGAGCTTTATGCTGTATCCGGGCATCCAGCTGTTCTGTTTAGAGCAATGTGCAGAGACTGCACTTAAGTTAACACTCTTCATTTTTTTCCATCTCTTCAGTGGAAGAATGCATTATGCCTTGTTTGTTTTTTTTTTTGTTTTACAGAGATCAGGCAGAGTTTTCCCAAAAAATGTTTCCATCCTCTACCAGATCCATGAGTGCACATTCAAAGTCAGTTCTATCTCGCCAATCTGACCCATGTTTTCAGAGACCCAGGGTCCAAAATCCCCAAGAGGTCCAGTGTAGGATCCGAAGAAAGTTTCCTCCTCCACTCTGACTGTTTCCCTGACGGGTTCTGCTCCGATACCCTTGGATTAGAATGGGTCTCTGAGCTGAAATGTCAACGTCTGATCCAGAGGGCTGGGTTCAGCTCCGGTGTTGTTGGAAACATTCCTCACCCTCGGAGCTTCGACCCTAGACAGTTTGGGTCTGATTCTCCTCTCGAGGCTCAGATCTGGTGGTGGCCATAATTTATTTTCCTCTGAAGCTTAAGCTCTGAAGGGCTGGGACTTCTCTTGGGGCCTCTACCTTTGAGGTAGTAGAAAGGGCTTTTTCTTTGCAGAGAAGAAACAAGATCTCTTGAATATCTCCAAAGGAGATGTCATCCGGTGGTGATCTGGGATTCACATGGGGAAATTGCCTTCAGAGACAGAGGAGGAAATTTTAATGGCAGATGTTGCCCTAGAGGCAGAGGAAGCCTGCAAAACCAGGGCTTTAGAGATCCTTTTTCTGATAGGACCTATCAGTGCTTCTGAAGTGCTGCCGGCCTGCCTCCAAAGTAAGGCAGTCGGGCGTCTATTCTCTTTGCCCCTCTACTCTTGGACAAATATCCCAAAGTAGAATATCTGGAGGCTATTTCATACCATTTTCCCCCTCTTTTCATCATGAAAGGAAGCAACTTCCCAACATTCCACCAAGTCAGAAGAAGGTTGCAGCACAAGAAATTCAAAAGCTGCTAGAAAGAGTCATCCAGAAAGTCCCACCAGAACAGATAGGAATCGGAACTTATTTCATACTTCTTTTTAGTGCCAAAGAAAACAGGGAACCTCGGATCCATTTTGAATCTAAGCAAGTTGAACCAATATGTAAAGAGAGCATACTTCCAAATGGTCACATTTCAGTCCGTCTGCCTTTTCTACCCAAGGAAGTTTGGATGTGCTCTGTAGATTTTCAGGATGCTTACTGTCACGTCAGGAGAAACAGACGATCCAGAAGACCTCTCTGTTTCGGCTGGGAGACAGTCATTACCAATTCAGAGCTTTGCCCTTTGGATTCACTACAGCCCCCCCCCCAGGGTGGTTACCAAATGCAAGGCAGTAACTGCAGCTCACTTGAGACTGCAGGGATTCCAGGCATTTATCTAAACTACTGGCTTCTGACCGCCTCATCCAAGCATCCACTTCAGCATGCCAGGGATTATTTGCTCCAGATTTCTGACTCCTTGGGCATTAAGATAAATCTTGCCAAATTGAGAATTGCTGCAGTTCGGAGCCTGGAATTCATCAGAACAGTTTTTTAAATGCATCTACTCAAATAGCATCCTTGCCTATCCATTGCATTACTTCTGTCAGGACTCAAGTTCAAGCTATTCTCTCTCTCGTGCATCTCCCCCAGCAAGATTAGTGTTCCAAGCTCTGGGGTCAATTGCAGGTTCCATAGTGCTACTTCCTCTAGAACTCTTCTTTATGTAAGTTTTCCACTGGACTTTAGCTGTACAGTCGTCCAGTCTACATCAGCCTCTGTCTTTTCAAGTAAAGCTCACCCAGATTTGCAAGCGGCACATTTGTTGATGGATACAATCAGATGATTTTTATTTGGGCAGACCTTTTGTCTTACCAAACCCAGTGACCATGGACACTTCTCAACTGGGGTGGGTGGGCATTTCTTGGGAAGAACTGTCCAAGCCATGTGGTCCACCCAGAGACTGCTGCATAGCAGTGTCCTAGAATTGAGAGCAGTCCTTCTAGCATTGCAGGTATTTCATGATGCTCTTCCCTTGGGACTGTTGCAGTTCAAACTGACAACATGACTGTAGTCTGGTACATCAACAAACAAGGAGTAACCTGATCTTACCCCCTTTGCAGAGAGGCCATGAGGGTTTGGGAATGGGCGATCTCATTACACCGTTTTCTTATTGCAAAGTACTTCCCGTGGAAAACCAACGTGCTTGCAGACAAACTAAGCAGATCCATTCTGATGCCTCACGAGTGGTTTCTCATTCAGTGGGTAGTGAATATGATCTTAAGGCATTGAGGCCAACCTTGCTGCAACCTATTTGCCACCCCTCTTAACAACAAATGTAGCAAGGACTTTGTTCTGATCCCCTTCAGGGGAAGTTGCCGAGAGATGCTGTTCTTCACGTTTGGCCCTCTGGTCTCCTTTATGCTTATCTTCCTCTTCCCCTGGTTCGAACATTTTTCAGAAAGCAAGCGGGCTGAGTAATCCTCATTGCCCTCTTCTGGCCTTGGCAAGTATGGTTCCCCTTTCCACGGTCTCATCTTTATCCTCCATGGATATTGAAACCTACTCAGGATCTTCTCTCACTCATCGGGATTCAACACCCCAACTTTCAGTTCCTCAGGTTGACCGCATGGTTTCTCCACTTACAGTAATAGTTAGATAGTCCAGGCTTTCTTCTCCAGTTCATGACATTATTTTGGCGTCTCAAAAAGATTCTACGAGAAAAGTTTATAGAAGCAGGTGGAAGAGGTTCTCTGGGCATCAAATAAGGACACTGATCCCTATGGCACTGCTCCATGCAAGGTACAGTACAGCACAGCTTGGCCATATAAGACTTAATCCAATGCGCTACTTATAGACCAGATTGTATTATTTTATAAACTGAAGTTATGACACTCCTCCATGCAAGGTACAGTACACCAATGTCTGTTGTTCTTCAATTTTTCAAAGATGGTGCTAGATTCTGTACGATTAAACTTCAGTTGGCAACAATTTCATAGGTTCATACTTCATAGGTTCATAGGTTCATACTAGGCTATCTGCCCTGGGGCAATTATAAGCCTAGCCCGATTCTGTATGGCTTACGCCACCCCTTGATTTGAGTATACTGTGCCCTTTTTAAGGTTTAGTTTACTGTGCCTCTGTCTAATAGTGACATGGGAGTAATCCCTGGGACAAACCTACGATCCCCCATCCACCTATCGAGATTCTTCTTGAGATTCAGTGAGGTGCTCTGCCTCACATGAACTGGAATTCTATTCCAGAGCGAAGGGAGCCTCTGGGTTATGAACCTGTCCCTCCAGCAAGTTTTATTTATTTCTGTGTTGAGGTTCAAGTCCCTCGAGCGTGTGACTCTAAGAGATTTAGATTTACTGAGGTGGAGCATGTCCATTAATTCTGGATTTGACATAGCTTTGTATGTCAGGCATAGATCTCCTCGAAGTAGGCGGTATGCAACTGAGTAGAGCTGGAGTTTTTTTAACCGAGCAGCATATGGCATCTGTTTGAGACCCTTGATCCTCTTGGTGAGATACTTTTGGGGTCTCTCTAATTGCTGCAGGTGTCAGGTAAGGTACATCCCAAAAGGGGCATTGTATTCTATGATGGGCCTGATGAGGGATGAATAAAGGGGCACGATTACCTCTCTTGATCTAGATGTGAAACCCTTCATGATGAGGTGGGCTATGTAGAAGGTCTTTCTAACCACTTTGGCAATGTGGTTTTCAAAGGAGAGATTGCTATCAACTTGGGTCCCCAGGTCCCTAATAACTTTCTCTGTACTTAATGGGTTTCCGCCTATGTGGTAATTTGTGGGCACATTGTTTTTGCCAAAGGGTATGACTATACATTTTTTGGCATTTAGCTTTAAACCATGGCTCTGGCACCAGTTATCTGACTCTGTGAGACCTTTTTGAAGGATGTTTGTGTCAGCTGGAGAGTCGATTATGGCGCCCAGTTTGCAGTCGTCTGCAAACTTGGTGAGCCATAGTCCTCCCACGTTTGCCTGTACCTCGGAAAAGTATATACCCAACAAGAGTGGTCCCAGGACAGAACCCTGTGGGACGCCACTTGTGACCGGTTTCGAGTCTGACATGGCTCCAGCAACTCTCACTCTGTGGGTTCTGTCTTTGAGCCAGTTTGTGACCCATCTTGTGACATAGGGGTTTATATTTAAGCTGAATAGCTTATCTATGATGCCCGAGTGGGGTATTGTGTCAAATGCCTTTGCAAGGTCCAGATAGCCTGTGTGGACTACCTTCCCTTCATCTATGGCTTTGGTGACTGTTTCGAAGAAGTCAACCAGGTTCAAAAGGCAGGATCTGCCCTTGACAAAGCCGAACTGGGTAGGATCCTAGTGTCTGTAGGTCCCCAATGTCTTTGTTTATGAGCTCCATGATGATCCTCTCCATAGCCTTGCAGACTAAGCTAGTCAGGCTTATGGGGCGATAGTTTCCAGGGTCCATAGAGGCTCCACCTTTGTGGAGTGGGACCACTGTTGCTGTACGCCATTCTGTGGGCACATATCCTGTAGTGAGGCTGAGATTGTATAGCTGTTTTATTTGAGGGATTAGTTCCTCTTTCAGTTCATGTAGGATGCAACCTGGGATGCCATCTCGTCCCATGGAAGCGGTGTTTTTTGCTTTGGGGAGGGCAGCCTTCACCTGAGCATCAGAGATGTTTGGGAGGCAGCCCTCTGCCGGGATAGATACTTGCTCTTTTGGGGGGGAGGGGGTGGAGAAGTTTGCACTGAACCTGTCTGCCAGGATATTGGCGATGTCTGTGGGTTCAGTGTATTTTTTGTCGTTTAGAATCAACTCAGAACAAGAATGGGAGTTGCATCCCAGGTTCCTAACATAACTGAAAAAAGCCTTATGATTGTCTTTGGTGTCCTGTGCAATTTTTCTCTCGAAGCTGGCCTTGGAGGATTTTATGAGGGATCGTAATTTTTTGCTAGTACTGATCAGAGATTTCCATATGGGGAATACATCTTTTTCCTTAGCTTCCTCTAGATTATGTAAAGCTTTTATGAAAGGCATTTTTCTGCTAAGCTTTCCAATAAAAGATTCCTCACCACCTTGTTGTAGTACTTGAAGGTTCGACACAAAAACCCTTTGAACCTTCAGACAAATGTAACCTAAAGTTTCTGTCATGGAAGACTGCTTTCTTGGTAGCTGCAACTTTGGCAAAAAGAATTTCTGAACTCCAGGCTGTTTCAGCAAAAATTCCTTACATTATCTTCCACAAAGATAGAGTTTCTCTGTGGACTAACCCTTTTTTTTTTTGTTTTTTTTTTTTTATTTTATTTTATTTATTTATTTACCTAAGGTAGTTTCTGAAAATAACATTAACCAAATCCATTCACTTGCCAGGTTTCTTTCCAAATTTTGGGATTAAAGGAGAGTACATGCTATACCTCCTTGATGTACACAGAAAATTTCCATTTTTACCTCCAAAGGACAAAACAGTTTAGAAAGTTGAACCTGCTTTTTATATTTTTCTCTTCAAATCACATAGGCCAGTTAGTTTCCAAAGTCCTCTAGCTAAATGGATTACAGACCGTATCTCATGGATTTACTCTAAAAAAGGTATGACGTTGCCAAAACCTCCCCACCTCACTGTACTAGATCTGTAGCTGCGTCATTGGCTTTTTGGTCAAGAACATCTATTGATGGTAGTTGTGCAGCAGCCATATGATCCAAGGCTCATACCTTTGTCTCATATCACAAACTGGACATCATGTCTAGAAATAGAGCCTCCTTTGGTTTGGCAGTACTCCGGAATATACCTCCATGAGGGCCACCAAAGGTGAACATAGCTGAGGACTGTGTCCTGTAAGTGAGGAAGAAAGAAGAGGGCAGTATCAGTTTTATAAGTTATGTATTCACCATAACTAGGCATCTGTGTTATCCATTTTCATTCTTCCTCAACTCCAATCCCATACTTCCTCAACCTACAGTTCGTGTTTTTTTTAAACACCTTTATTGAATTATAACTTGTGACATAGGCAAATTTATATTGAAAAGTGCTCAAACTGTATTAACAAGTTAACGTTTACAGACATTATACTTCACATATATTGCTATTTATCATATAACCTCAGCAATATTAAATTATTGAATTCCTGACTTTTTTAAAAAAGAAATGTAGACAATCCTACATTTATGTAAATGAAAACAAACCACACCGACAGTCCTAGTTGCAAGCATTTTACATCTCAAACCATACTGGCACTCTCCCAGTTGCAGATATTATGCATCACTTACAATTTACCCAATCATTTTGTCAGCCATGACCTAACTCATTTAAATCCTGCCATCTTTTAAACCTCATTCCTCCCCTGTATGTATTGTTCCCAGAATTCCCATTTTTTCTTATGTAGTTTGCTCCTACCCTTTTCTAAAGATCTCAATTCCATTTGTTTTATTTCTGTTACCAAGTTCACTATTTTACTTATAGTTGGTTTAGATTTGCCAGCCAACATTCTAGGTTTTAGCCTCATCTTCTCTATCTTCCATTTCTGTTCCCCATCTATTATTAGGAGATAGAGCAGGAAACTCAAGCTGAGGTAATGGGTATGGAGTGGGACATTATCAGTAGAGGAGGGAGCTCGAGAGTTGGATCCAAAGTCTGTAGTATGTGACCGAGTCGGATCCGAACCCATAAGTCAGGAAGAATGAAAATGGACAACACAGATGCCTAGTTATGATGAGCACATAACTTATAGTTCTCATAACCAGGCTTCACATGGAAAATGCAATAGTGTCTGAATGCACGCTAAGAACAGGACTGCCACTGTTAGGCAGGAAAAATGGGAAAATGTCTCTCCTTTTGAATCTAACAAAAACTACTTTTTGTGAGCAGTGGAAATCCAGGGGAATGCAGGTTTTGTATTTTCCCAGCCAGTGCACACTAAACCTAGACAATGGATGCATTTGTCAGTGTTAGGGTTCTGTGTTGGAAAATGCAGAGTTCAAAGCAAGTGGACTGTCACCTAAGAGTCTCTGCATTAGTCAGCAAGACATTTCAGTCCTGAAGAGAGACTTCACGATTTGGAAACCAGTTGTGCAGGTTGTGATGGACAACACCATGGTAATTAATAGGAAGAGACACAGTTGCACATGTTGTGTAGGCTAGTAGTGCAAACCTAGAAAATGGCCACTCGTGCAGCGTAACCCTCAAGTACAGCTGTCAAACCTGAAATAGACAGTGAATACTGTTTTAGGTGGTGCTTATACAAAGTAGTTCTCAAAGGGGGGGGGGGGCAGAAATAGACCTGTACCCCTCCTGAGATAGAGCACCATTTTTCTCTGTAGTGTTGCTGACAGTTGCTATTAAATGGTCTCTGGACAAAGAAACGTTCCCTTTCTATTGAACATTTTTTCTTTGATTTTCCTCTTGCATCTCTGCTGCCAAGAGTGCTGCAAAAGGCAAGGATAGAGGGACCAAGCATGATCATAGTGATCCCCTTCTGATGCTGGCAGCACTAGTTCTCAATCATGGCTCAGTTAGCAAATTATCTTCCTGTGTTTGGTATTGATCGTAGACCTGCTCACACACAAGTTGGGTACTCTTTTGCACCCAAGCTTAACGAAAGTTCAGAGGTTTGTCCTACCTTATGAAATGTAAGAATTGGCTGTCCCCAAGGAATTCACATTTCACATCCTTGTATTTTGAATTTTGAAAATCAAAGTGTAGTAATTAGTGTTTCACAACTTAAATGAAAAGTATAAAAAATATTTAACCTGCTTGTGGGATGGTGAATGTTTGCCTCTGGCACTAACATCATCATGCTTAACAGTTTAATCCTGTAATTCGAGGTGCTTGTCTAGAAAAATGCATTTAATAGCAAAAAAAAAAAAAAGACTGTTTACACAGTAATGAAAAGAATCCTTTTCTAGACATGAATATATCTAATGGAGGAGAGGACATAAACTAAAGTCTAAGGAGAGCGTGGGCACAAGTGCTGTAGTGGAGCACCTGGAGCAGTTCTCCTGCTCAGAGTATTTTGGTTAAGTTCAAAAAAATAAAAAGAAGAGATGTGTTTGATCTGCTGGACAAAATTAAGAATATGATATGGGAAAAGGATATGCATTTCCTGGTAATTGATGTGGAAAGTCTATATACCAATATTAAACATCAAGATGGAATAAAAGATATAAAATACTACTTGGGGGAAACTCCAGTAGTAGAGATTTTGGTATGTCTTAATAATAACATATTTGAATTTAATGGAAGTTTATATAAGCAGTTACAGGGAACAGCAATGGGGGCTGCTTTTGCTCCAAGTTATGCAAACATTTTTATGGGTTATTTTGAAAGTCACTATATTTATAGAAAAACATTTTTTAGTAAGTATGTACATAGGTATTTTCGATTTGTCGATTTGATATTTATATGAAAAGGTGGGCAGGATCAGGTTAATAAGTTTATAGATGAATTGCATGAAAATGAAGTTGGAATGAAATTTGGTGGTTTGCAAATGGGTGAGGAAGTGAATTATTTGGATGTAACTCTAAAGGGAAGAGAGGGTTTATGTATTAATACTAGTATCCATAGAAAATTTAAAGAAACTAATTTTATTTTACATGGAGAAAGTTTTTACCCGCCACATACTATTAGCTCCATCACTTATGGTGAATTTTTAAGGGTAAAAAGGTTATGTAGTGACCCGGTAGAAACAAAGAGGGAATTAAGTGAAAGCTATAGAAAATTGTGTAGAAGAGGCTATAAGGAGGCTGATGTGAAGAAAAGTTATAAAAAGGTTATAAAAAATAAAGGGAACGGAAAGATCTGGGGGAGAAATAATGATGAAAAAGAATATATTTATTTCACCTCAACTTATTCTGTATTGTCGCAAAAGATAATGGAACAAGATAAATATTTTTGGAATGTAGTGAAAAGAGAGGTAGATTTTTTATACTGTAAACAAATGTGCTTCTCCTTCAGAAGAGAGAGAAGGTTAAAAGATTTCTTAGTACCCAATAAGTTCAATATGCCAAACATGACAATAAACAAATAGATAAGCAGGGCTCTTTAATATGTGGAAAGTGTAGTGTGTGTAAATATGTAGTGAAGGAATTTGAAAGTATAAATGGAATAGCATTTCAAACTAATGGAACGTTTGACTGTCATACAGAAGGGGTCGTTTATGGGCTAAAATGCCCTTGTGATAAATTTTATGTAGGAGAAATGAAAAAACAGTTCTCCTGCAGGTTAAAAGAGCATACAAGAGATATAAAAAATAATAAACAGACAAGCCCTATAGCAGTGCACTATAATAAATGTCATAATGGTAACCTGTTAGGGTTGCAAGCAACAGCTTTAGATAGGGTAGAGATGAATTTATATATGAATGGACAACAAGTAAAATGTTTACTAAGAAAAAAAGAAGCTGTAATGATTTTAAAGTTTAAAACAATGAACCCTGTGGGTTTAAATCAGGAATGTAAATGGAAAAGTGTGCTGTAGAGCAGAAATGGATGTTTTAATGGGAGATTGATTAATTTTTAATTGTTTAACTATGTAATTGGGTAATTCAATATGTATAAAATGGGGGATGTGATTATGTGAATGTATACTCTGATAAAGGCGAATCAAGCTGAGGCGCTAGAGAAAAAAGTTTTTTGGATTTGTTTTATTAAATATACTACAGAATTGCACCGTGACTGGTTTGGAGTTTGTGGTTCATCATGTCTTCGTTTATCAAGAAGTGGTTTACATAAAAAGCAGAGTATGACTAAGCCATAGAGCTGCAAGAAAGTTTTAACCTGTTGAAATGGAGAAGATTCTCCATCTGATGCAAGCAAAAGTGGCTGGATTCAGCTATTGCAGGGTTGCCACAGGTACTACCATACTTGTCAGCTCTTTTTTCTCTTAAGATGGCATGTAATGGGCATCTTGGTTTGTATTTTATCACATCAAAAATTGATTGTCAAACCATGTCCGGAAAGGAATGTTGCACTTAGGAGGGCCATATTTCCTCCATTGGGACCTGATGTTTGTGCTGGAAAAGGTTACTGTAGAATCTGACATAACAGCTTCTGTCTCCTTGAAGTTCCTGTCTTGGAAGGTAGCTGTGGTAGTAGCCATAACTTTAGCTTGGAGAATTTCACAATTGCAAGCCTTTTATGTTCAGTGAGCCTTTTGTAGTCTTCGATTAGGGCAGAGCGAGTCTTTGAACATGTTCCTGTTTCATGGTAAAGGTGGTTCCAAAATATCCTCCTATTTACACAGTCCAACTGCTATTTCCTCAACCTCAAGATAGAAATGGATTTTTTTTTTTTTGCCTCTTTGGTATTAATAGACTTCTTGGGGGATGTGTCAGGACAGGGTAGACATTTTCAGACACTAAGACCAAGTCTCTTCCTCTGCTACATACTTGGTAAACACTGCAAATGAGTGACTAAGCAGTCCCTGTGCAAATAGCAGGCTAACACTGTCACATTCTGTTTTTTATGCAGAGTCCGGTGAGGGCTTATTCTACCATGGTAGGTTGCTATGTCAACGACTTTTTTTTTTTTTTTTTGTACTTTGCCAGCTCAGAGCATTTGTGAGTTAGCTTACTTGATCGCTCCATCCGCATATTTTCCAGGCAATGTAAATTGGACATTCACCCCAGAGTAGGGGAAGGATTTAGTACAACAATCCCACATGACTTCATCTAAAAGCGAGAGCTTTGCTGGGACTTTATGTCTTTGCTTTGTAATCTTCCAGTAGGTAATGTCGCCAGTTTGTCTCTATTACATATAATAAGAAGGCTTGGGGTTTTGTTCATAGGTAGGTACTAGGCTATCTGCCCGAAGGCATTTATAAGCCTAGCCAGAATGTGTTTGCTTTCGCCGCCCCCTTAGATTAGTTCCCTGTGCCTCTGTCCAGCAGATCCACTGAAGTGATCACCAGGGTAAATTTTCTGTTTCCCATGCACTCGTCAAGGTTTCTCTTGAAGAGTGTTAGCAAGGAGCTCTGCCTAATGTAGATTGGAATCTTGTTCCAAAGCATGGGAAGTCTCTGGGACATGAATCTCTCCCTCCAGCATGTCCTATTTTTTTGTTGTGGTGAAGTGTAAATCCCTAGAGCGTGTGGCTTGAGGGGATATGGTTTTCTTTAGGTGGAACATGTCCATCAGTTCTGGTATGAATCATATATCTGTTATGATTCATACTTATGATATTAATCATAAATTCAGATGCTTTAGTACATAGAAACAAATCAGGATGGATAACAGTATCTTTAAATACTAACAGACAGAGCTTGCATACATGCATGTTCACATCTCAACAGCTAACTGCAAAATGGCAGTCAGGCTCACATGTGCTCAGTATTTATATTCTAGTGTAAGCCTTTGGCTAGTTTCTTAAAGGTGTATACACACTCATTGATCTGCATCTTTCCTCTTAAAAAGATTGCCCTTTATTCAAAACACTAGCAGAGATAGGCATGCATTACTATGTACATCAGAAACAAAATACAATGTTCACGTCCAGGTTACCTCATATCTATTGAAAGGTTTAGAGATTCGACCATATCTCATAACATAACAGTTGGAACTAAAATTACCAACCGGGCAGTCTGCAGTGCACAACTTTTATGAGGAACTTCTGTATTCGTCATAGGAATGGGAATGTTCTCTATAACTGGAACACACTGGATAACTCACTCTGAAATAGTCTCTCTCACAGGCTATTTGCTGTGGTATAGGCTCAGATACTAATAGTAAACGCCTCCAATTCTGCATAAAGATTCCTTCTGTTTTCATAGATTCATAGGCAGGTACTAGGCTATCTGCCCAAGGGCATTTATAAGCCTAGCCAGAATGTGTTGGCTTTCGCCACCCCCTTTATCGCCACCCCCTTAGATTAGTTCCCTGTGCCTCTGTCCAGCAGAGCCACTGCAGTGATCCCAGGGTAAATTTTCTGTTTCCCATCCACCCGTCAAGGTTTCTCTTGAAGAGTGTTAGTGAGGGGCTCTGCCTGATGTATATTGGAATCCTTATACATCAGGCAGAGCCCCTCACTAACGCTCTTCAAGAGAAACCTTGACGGGTGGATGGGAAACAGAAAATTTACCCCGCGGATCACTGCAGTGGCTCTGCTGGACAGTGGCGCAGGGAAACTAATCTAAGGGGGTGGTGAAAGCCAACACATTCTGGCTAGGCGTATAAATGCCCTTGGGCAGATGGCCTAGTACTTACCTATGAACCTATGAAAACAGAAGAAGGAATCTTTAAGCAGAATTGGAGGTGTTTACTACTAGTATCCGAGCCTATACCACAGCAAATAGCCTGTGAGATGTATGCTCTCTGCTCTGGACCAGTATTTTTCATGACACCAATCCAATCATAACCTTTGGATGTTTACATCCTTACCATCTCTCCTTTTCGTAATGGATTGAGCAGTCTTCTGGTCTTATAGTAGGATTTCTGGGATAGACATTTCTTCAACAGATTTTTTTCTCACTGATTTACTGAACCAACAGTTGACTACTGAGTAGTAATGTGGTTCTGGTTTGTCTCGACAGAAGTCTTTGAGCAGGTGAACCAAGATGTTTATCACAAGGAATATTTCTGAAATTCGAGATTTAGGAAAGCATCACTGTTATATTGTTTTGACTTCTCAAGTAACTGTTTTGCATTTTGCACTGCACATTCTGCCAAACCATTTGACTGCGTGTACTCTGGACTACTTGTGACTTGAGTAAAGTGCCATTCTTCTGCAAATCTTTTAAACTATTGGCTGTAAACTGCGTGCCATTGTCTGAAATAGCTTTTTGTGGACTTCCATGAGCAGCAAAATGATGTTTCATCTTAGTAATGACTGTACTGGATGCTAGGTTAGGAAGTAAGTCAATTTTGAACCAATTGGAGTAAGAGTCTACTAACACCAAATAATGTTGACCATTCCACTCGAAGATGTCAGTGGTTACGGTCGACCATTGTAGTTCCGGAATCTGTTTCTTTCTGCTGATGAGGCTTTGTACTGTTACATACTGAACAAGAAGAAAGTGCTTCCTCAATGTCTTGTGACATAGAAGGCCAAAATATTATCTCTCTCGCCCTTCTTTTGGTAGATTCGGTTCCTGAGTGACCACAGTGCAAGACAGTAATGTACTCAAGTTGCAAGGACTTTAGAACAATTTACTTTCAGACCTTTCATAATGATACCTTTATCAGACAAAATCTCATCTCTGTATGGAAAATAAGGTTGCAGTTCTTGAGTTAAACTAGATTACTTTGACGGCCATCCTTGATTGATAAAGCAGTTGAGCCTTTGTAAAACTGGATCCGTGGCTGTGTGATCTCTCAACTCATCAAGACGTGGAAGAAAAATTACACACTTTCATGACTTCAAAACCATCAGTAGTATGAGAACTTGGATTGTCATTCTGTTCAGTGGTATTTCTGGGTGATCTGGATTATGTATCAGCAAGATAAAGAAGTTTCCTTTTCTTGTAGACAGGATTGAAATTACACTTTTGCAGTCAGGTTGGGGCTGAATGTATTCACTTTCTCAGGATAGTGACCAGTGGTAGGTGGCCTGTTTTATTCTGGATAGGTCTACCATAAACATAATCATGGAACTTCGAACATGCTAACACAATTGCCAAAAGCTCTTTCTCAGTCTGGGCGTACTGCTGTTCAGTTTGGGTGAGAGTTCTCTATGCATAGGCAACAGGTTGATCCTCTTGTAGAATGACAGCACCAAGGGTCTCATAGTATCTGAGCATTGGTGGACTAGCAGTTCTCTGTTTCAGGACATGAGATGCTCTTTGGTGTTGTTGTAACCAGGACCAGAATATATTGTGTCAGCTCTCTGAGTGGTGCTGAAAGTTGGATCAAGTCTGGAATGAACTTGCCTAGGTAGATGACCATGCCAAGAAAACATTGCAGGGCTTGAACATTGTCTGGCGCTGGCATCTCAAGAATGGCGGTTTGCTTTCAAGGATCTGGTCATAAGCCTGTACTAGTAAATAAATGACCAACATAAGGAATTTCTTGTAGCCTGAATTTACATCTGTGTGGGTTGAGCTTAAGATTCACTTGACATGCCCTTTCTAGAACATTTCTGAGGTTTGTCATGTTCTGCGTCATCACGACTTCCTACCATTATGTCATCTACTATGATAAAACAAGGATACCCAGAAAAAAATTTGCTCCATTGCAAATTGAAAGACTTACTTGCAGAATGTAACCCAAATGGCATTCTCAAAAATCTGTACCTGCCAACAGAGTACTGAAAATAGTGAACATTGAGGATTTTTTATCAAGCTGAATTTGCCAAAAGGAATTGTCTGCATCTAAGACAGAAAAAAATAATGACATTTGGCATCAAAGCTGCAACTTCTTCGACCGCGCACATTGGGTGATGAGGTCTTTTTAGCTCTTTGTTCAAATCTCGTGGATCAATACATATTCTTATGTCGTCTTGAGTTTTTCTTATGAGCTACTACCATGGAAGATACTCATTCTGTTGGAGTTTCAGCTGGACAAATGACACCTTGTCGCACCATTTTATCTAACTCAGCTTTAATTCTGTCCTGCATGGCTATTGGAACTTTACGTGCTGGCCTGATAACTGGACTGGCCTCTGGGTCTAATTTCATGGAGTACACAACTGAAAGCTTGCCTTGTTTGTTTTGTAAAAGATCTGCATAGGTAGAAAAAATTTGCTGGGCAAAATTAGAGCAGTGGTCTTTTAAGCTAACATGGTGAACTTCCTTATTAAATGAAGGCAGTCCCATTTTCAAAGTGTCTCTGAGCCCTAATAATGACTGATCGAGCCTCTTGACCACATAAAATAAGCCATAGCTCCTTCAAGCAGAGTAACATGAAAGGACAATTGAGCCTTTGGTTTGAATTTCTGCACCTCCATAAGCAACAAGTTTTGCACACCTTGCCAAATCAAGCCTCTCACCTTTACACACTCTCGCAAATGTTTCTGCAGACATAACATTGCACTTGGAACTTATGTCAACTTTGAGCACAATGGGTTTCCCATTTATCTGAACAGTACATAATACTTCATTCTTGGCCCTTAAGTCTACTGCATTGACCGTTTTGTGAAGCATTGACAAACCATCAGTATAAAGAGTAGGCTTGCCACAGTCTAACTGATCAACTCGTTTCTTAAAAGGTTCCCTTTTAATAAAAGAATGTGGACCTTTTGATTTACAGAATCATTTGAAATGATTCCATTTATTCCATTTGTGGCATTGTTGACCAAAAGCTAAACATTTCTCCCTTTTAGGTTCATGATTACCTCCACAATTATGACATTTGGCAGTGAAACTGGGTGGGGGCCCATGCTTTGAGTTTGTTGACTCACTCTTATGCTTCACTGAGACTGTGCGAATTCTGGAATTTGCTAGAAAGTTCTGGGGTTTACCAGTGAGTGCTGCAGGGGTTACAGCTGCCATGTGCTTGGGCACGTTTCTTTTAATAGCATGCTGCATACTGTCAACATGAGCTTTATCACTGTGCCTTCTAGAGCAGCTCTCATTCATAAGCATATTTGTGTGCTTTTCTGTGAGCTCGTGTATCTGACAAGTCTCAGTGGTCTTATTCAAAGTTAAATCACTATCACGAAGCAAAATCTTTCTCACAGCATCATCTTTTATGCCACACACAATTCTGTCCTTTTATCAGCTCATCCCTTGAGTCACCAGATCTGCACGTTTTAGCGTTATTTCTCGGGTCCATTATATATGCTACATAGATTTCACCAGGCTTTTGATCCCTTGTGTAAAATAAGTACCTTTCCGTTGTAACATTTGTCTGGGGGTTACACATTTCTCTAAATTCATGTTTTAAGCACTTTGGGTCCTCCCTTGATTCGGCCTCTACAACAGTATGCTGGTTTTCCCCCTCTCTAGCATAAATATCAGGTGCATACGCAAATGAGCATTCCCTTTCTATAACTTCTGACCCAGCTAAATTAAGCAGAATAAATGCCTTTGTACGGTCTTCTTTATCAGAAAATGCAGTCTGTATGAAAATGTCGTACTCTTACTCAAACACTCTCCAGTTCTCAGCAATATTAGCCAAACATAAGTGCACTGGGTTTTTGAAATCCGTCTGCCATGCCCACAAAGTATATACAAACACACTGAAAATGTGGCCCTTGTAATTATGTACGAATAAACAGTGCTGTGAGCTTGTAACAACAACCAAATGCACAACAAACTCTTTGAAAAACTTTACTGTGCAAAATATGCTCTGCAATGGCTGTACTCTGCAAAATATGCCTTGTAATGGCTGTACTTTTGCGAAATAGCTTTACTGTAACACTGCACAAACATGCGAACACTTCTGAAAACTTGGGTATCTTTGCTTAATATGAAAATACATATGCTTTACGAAAAATGTGGTTGTTTCCCTTTTTTATTTGTTTTATGCAATTTGGACTGTATCAATAACGTGCATATCTGTTTATGCGTATATCGTTTAGAATGTTCTGTATACCCCTTTTCATATTTTACGAATAAGAAATAGTGCTGACCAAGATTTACTATCTAAATTCATTTCTGACCTGTTTTGCAAAGTTTTACCCTTTTTTAAGATGATTCACTCCTGTGCATTTCTCCAATCATAGCCAAGTGTCCCCAATTGTTTTAGCCATGCCTCCAACCATAGCTAAGTGTCTCTAATTGTTTAAGCCATGCCACCTCAGACATCATGCCCCTAGAATATGGCTGTTCTATCTTTGTGTCCTTTTAGACATGCTGCTTCTGGCTCCATATCTTTTAGATATGCCACTTCTGGCACCATGTGGCTCATTCGTCTGTAATACAAATAAGGCGGCTTGGGGTTTCAGTCTGATGCTTTAATACATAAAAACACATCAGGATGGATAACAGCATCTTTAAATATGAACAAACCGACAGAGCTTACATGCATATGTGTTCACATCTCAACAGCTAACTACAAAATGGCAGTCAGCCTCACACGTGCTCAGAGTGCAAGCCCTTCGATAGCTTCTTAAAGGTATATACACACTCATTGATCTACAGGTAAAAATTATACAGTAGTATTACATATGAAGAAAACTGCAGTTATATTAAATACTCAGCAAAACAGTAAATAGCTACATCAACTAGAAAGTTTGCAGCATGGTTAAAATAGATTACTTTTATGTTACAATTTTTTTTGTGAATTAATATGGTTTAGTATTTACCATGGATATTAGTTTAAAAAAATCTCAACATTGACTGTGTACAGACCTGTGAAACAACGAGGAGTGAATGTTCCTTTGTACACAAGCTAAAGCAGCAACTGCTGGAAGTCGTCCTCACACAACTGTAGTATGAACTCCCCTTTTTGAAATTATATCACAGTTGCAAATAAAATTTACAAGGTTTATGAGTCTGGCCCCAGACAACAGCATCATTTATCTTTGTCTTGCAAAGACAGTCTGCTTACCATTAAATGACCATGCTGAACAAAGCACTGTACTTTAATCTAAATCACTGGCTGACCCTAGTAAGTAAACTAAGAATCTCCCCCAAAAATATATATTAACTATGGTCAGGAGGAACAATAAGGCTTAATATCTAAAACAAGCAAACATAGAAATCTTTCTTTTCCAAAACCTAACTACAGCTGCCAGCTAATATAAAACAATCTAATAAAGTTTAAATCTCAATTTATATTCTAATAAATCCCATATCTGTTTAAAGAGCAAGCATCAGACTCTACGACTGTTCCCTCCGTCATGCAGTCTGCATGCCCTTACTCTAGAGAAGACTTCACTCTAACTCACTGTTCGAGACAAAGGCTTCACCAAACTCCTCTGCTAAGTAGAACCTACCTTCATATATGGCATGAATTGCAGGATGCAGAATTTACAACCAAACTACTACCACTCTTGTTTGACTTACAAATGTAACTGCTATGCTGATAGTGCTAAATATATTGTTCAATAACCCACCAATCTCCCTTTTAGCAGGATTGTGTGATGTTTTTTATTAATCGCCGTTACTTTTAGAACTGTCGATATATAGACATCTGTAAAATAGCTTGACATGTTGCTTTGGTCAGTGTTTAAGGGGTTTAAGAAGTATGATGTCCTTCTATTCCAATGTTGCAGTGTTCACTTGGTGTGGGATTTTCCACCTCAGGCGATCTGATGTCGGCTCCTGTACAAAAGCTTTTTGCCTGGCTGCTGTAGGTGTGTGGGATGTCACATGTAGGGCCATAAAGCAGGGACCAGAAATGTGACGTCAGTACGCACAGACCTCAGAACTTTTCAGCCGCAGATGTCACTTGGATCGTTCAGCTCCTACTAACATTTACTTCGGAAAGATAAGTACCCCATTGGGGTTTTTTGTTTTCTTTTGTCATTGCTTACGCTTGATTTGCTGTAGTTCTTGGCTGATGTCAGCTAAAAAAGGGAAATGTAATTGCAGTTGGCAGATACCGCACAAAGATGCCCATGATAAGTGCATATTTTGTTTAGGTAGGGAACACGACCATACATCATGCTCCATTTGTAAGTCCTTCATGCCCAAGACGCTTAGTCATTTGGCCGCATTAAATTTTATCTCGATAACCAGCTTCTGAAATGCCAAGCCTTTAGGATGGACCCGGAATCGATTGACCAACCCGAACCACCCAGGAAGAAGGACAAAGTTTCCAGGCTTATTCTTACTGCCACTCCGCTATAGAACGTAGTGCCGACTTCTGATATAGGGGCCGAGGAACGACCGATTTCTCCATCAGTTTCGACGGCTCCTGCTGAGGAAGATGTTTCTGCAGCCATGGAATGTACATCCATGGAGACCTTTCAACCATAGTCTCCAACCGACGAGGGGGAACCTCTTGATGGACTACCGACTGAGTCCTCTCCTCCTGCAGGCCGGGCTTCAATCCCTAGGCCATCCCCAAAGCCTACTCCTAAGAAAAGACAGAAGACAAAACACATCACTTCTCTTTCTGAAGCACAGTGAGATTGGCAGTCTTTCACAAATTCTCTTATGCAGGCTTTCATGGCCCTTAGGTCCACAGGCCCTGTTCTTTCTACCATCCCTGTGCTCAGCCCTCACCCAGCCTCTGCTGCTTCTTCCCATCATCAAACTATTCGAGGGAGAAGAACAGCAATACCATTATGATTCTTCCTCTGAGGAGTCAGTCTCTTATGTGTCCCAAATTGCTTCCCCTGTTGACAACTATTCCCCTGATGATGCTATTGAAGGGGACACGCCACCTGAAGATTTAACTTTTGGGGAGACTATCACTAAAATGAAGGAGTACTTTAAGTGGGACACTACCCTGATGTCTGACGCCCAGAAGAGATATTTTGAACTACTGCAACTGGTGTCTCCCTCTCCTTCAGCAGTAACTCCTGTGCTCCCAGCCTTCCTGGATGCATTCAACTCTGTAAGAACCCTGACTCACAGCCCCCAGCCCCTAAAAGACCAGACAGGTTTTATAAGGTGCCTGATGACCACAAATTCCTGGATAAAACCTCCGCTGGCTGATCCCACTGTAATTGCTGTGCTCCTGACAGACAATCTAGACAGGTACCTTCTGCCTCTCTCCTACGCACAGACAAGGAAAGTAAAACAATGGATAGACTGGGCAAAAAAAGTGTATACCTTGTCCACCTTTAATTACTAAACGCACTTGGTAAAATACGCTCTGGACCTAGTGTTCCAGGCCTCTACCCTGCTAGCCTCTACACCTGACTGTCCTACTAAGTCTGACATTGCATCAAAACTGCCCCTAGCCACCCATGTAGCCAGACACTCCATCAGGTGTAGTTACGATGCAGCAGAAGCTTTGGCCAGGTCTACAGCTTTTGCATCTGCCCTACGCAGATATTCCTGGCTACACCTGCAACCTCTTTCAGAGGATTTCAAATCCAGAATTATAGATGGTCCACTGGACCACAATGTACTTTTTGGCAAAAATTCAGCTGAGCTCTTCAAAAACTTGCAAGAGAAAAACAAAGAGCTACAAGACATCAAACATTTGCTGGTGTCCCCCTTCCTTAAGTACTACAGGAATTATCCTGCAAAAACTTCCTTTGTCAGGAGGATGCCTTCCACTTCTCATCCCTCCTCCTCCAGACCGAGAAGAGGATCCAGGAGACAACCTTACTGCAGACCTACTAACAACCACCCCCCCTCCAAACAGCCCTTTCCCGACTGAGGGGGGCCCTCATCAGTATGACTCCCTTGCCCACCTTTCCTTGTCTGGCCACCTACCCCACTGCCTCCCCTTTTGGAAAACCATCACCTCAGACCAATGGTTCCTTAACATCATTCAAAGAGGATACTTTCTATCTTGGAAGGAAAAACCAAGGCCAAAAAACATTCCCTTCCCACCAAAAGAAAACAGCTCCACCTATTCCCACAGATTTTGTAGGTGCTCCTCTCCCTAGGAACTATAGAACCAGTCCTTGTGGGCCAGGAAGGAAAAGGATTCTATTCTCACCTATTCCTTGTCCCAAAAAAGGATGGTCCTTGGAGACCCATACTAGACCTATCCTTCCTAAACTGGTTCCTAAAAGATCCATCCTTCAGGAGGATGCTCTCTCTGCAAACCTTTCTGCCCCTGATACCACCCCAAGCCTTTATGGTCACTGTGGACTTAAGGAAGCTTACCTCCACATTCCTATCATGCCCTCTCACAGAAAATTCTTGAGATTTACTGGCATTGCCTCACATTTTCAATTTATACCCTTGCCCTTTGGTTTATCTACTGTTCCAAGAGTGTTCCAAAATGCCTAGCTCCTGCCATGGCATTTTGCCGAACCAAGGGCATCCAGATGTACCCTTATCTGGATAACATTCTCCTTCTAGCAGAATCAGAAACCATGCTCGTAAGTCACCTAAAATTCACCACGACCATCCTGCACGACTTGGGGTTCACCCTAAACCTTCCGAAATCCTCTCCGCACTCACAGCAGGACAAAGTTTTCCTGGGATGCAGGATCAGATTTTATGAAATCCTACCTCTCCCAAAAGACAAACTGCATTCTTTCTCAGCTCACTTCCAAGATTTCCTGGGGGTATCCCACCTTTCCACAAGACAGTTCCTACAAGTTCTGGGACTCATGGCAGCCATGATTCCCATGCTCCCTCTAGCCAGGTTGCACATGAGAAAATTTCAGTGGTACTTAAAAAATGTATGGTCTCAGCACCAACACTCCCTAGACAAGCAAATCCCCATTCTGCCCTGTCTAAAGTCAGAATTGAGGTGGTGGATCCAACAAATCCTCCGCAACCAAGACATCCCCCTACAGCTTCCTCCACTTATGCAATTCATGCACACAGATGCATCAGATCTAAGGTGGGGGGGTGGTGACTCTAAAGGGTTACAGGGTTCAAGAGTCTTTGACCCTTGCCCTTCAAAAACAACAC
This sequence comes from Protopterus annectens, assembly GCF_019279795.1. Taxonomy (NCBI): domain Eukaryota; kingdom Metazoa; phylum Chordata; order Ceratodontiformes; family Protopteridae; genus Protopterus; species Protopterus annectens. The sequence goes on along the minus strand of NC_056730.1, from coordinate 512,480,617 downwards.
ATCAATGTCAGGAAGATGACTGCAGTCTTGCTGGCCCTTCAGGCCTTCCTTCCCATTCTTCATCCAGGCCTTCTACACATTCTTGCAGACAACACCACAGTCATGTGGTACCTGAGCAAACAGGGAGGGACAAAAGCCTACCGCTTATGCAGGATAACCCTACAGATTTGGGAGCTGGCCACCCAACAGAGTCTTTTCCTGCAGGCCTCTTACATCCGCTCTTAGGAAAAGAAACCAACAGACTTGCTCAGCAGAACATCCTCTCACCTTCACGAATGGATGCTAAACAGGGAAACCTTTCTAGACATAGTCCACAGGTGGGGCACACCTCAAGTGGATCTGTTTGCCTCCCCCAGAACAGACAATTAAGCAATTTCTGCAGCAGGGATCACACTCCATCAGCCTGGAGAGTGAATGCCTTCAGCTTTCCTTGGAAGGGAATGTTCCTTTATTCGTTCCCCCCCTTCCCACTGATACAAAAGGTCCTTCTGAAAATCAAGAAGGAACAACCGAAAGTCTTGCTGGTGACTCCCTACTGGCCAAGGCAACACTGGCTCCCCCTTCTCCACCTTTTAGCAAATGGCAATCATCACAAGTTGGACCTACTATCTCAGCAAAAGGGATCTCTTATTCACCCTCAGCTGCAAATGCTCAATCTAACTCTTTGGGTGATCAACTTCTAATCCCTTACAGACAGCTCTACTCTGAGGAGCTGCTCTCAATCCTGAGGGAGGCCAGGAAACCAACTTCTAGAAAGACATAATGTATCAAAATGGGAAAGATTCTCAAATTGGTGCATTTTTAAGGACAGGGACCCAATGCAGGCAGACTCCTCCCTAGTCCTTAGCTATGTTTGTGATCTCATTACGGCTGGACTAACTTGCATCTCTGTGAAAGTCCACCTTTCAGCCATTTCAGCCTGCCTACCCTTACAGCCACCCCTGCTTTCCAGCCTGGAAATTAAACTTTTCCTGAGAGGGGTCCTTCATATTAGACCACCTAGAAAACCCATCCCTCCTCCCTGGGACCTCAACTTTGTTTTAGAAAAACTCACCTTACCCCCTTTTGAGCTGGCTAGTTCAGCCTCCTTACAAATGTGCACTTGGAAAACTGTTCTTTTAGTGGCCATTTCTTCTGCTAGAAGAGTGTCAGAACTATAGGCCCTCGTGGCCTGCCCTCCTCACACCACCTTACATAAAGACAGAGTTACCCTATGCACAAATCCTTCCTTTATGCCCAAAGTAGTAAATGAACTCTCTCTAAACCAGTCCATCCATTTATCCACCTTCTTCCCAACTCCAACCAACAATGCAGAGAGAATCCTTCATTCCATGGACTTAAACAGTTGAGATTCTACTTAGACAAGACTAAATCCTTCAGGAAGTCTGGCCAACTCTTTATCTCCTTTCACCCCAGGGCTCTGTCAAGGCAGTCTCCAAACAAACCATTTTCTGTTGGATTAGGAAATCTATTCTTTTCAGTTCACACCATGGCAAGGTCTTACCTCATGGTGTAAGAGCTCACTCCACCAGGGCCATAACTACCTTCAAGGCCTTTCTCAAAGGCCTGGACACAGCTTTCGTCCTGGAAGCAGCTACCTGGTCTACAGTTCACACCTTCACCAAACACTACAAACTAGACCAAGTCTCCAGAGCCAGGGCAGGCTTTGCTACAGCAATCCTACAAAGATGCCTGGAATCCTCATTTCTCCTCCTAAGGCACACCAAATGAATACTTCAACATTGGAATAGAAGGACAATGAATAGTTGTGTAAACTCTTACCATAACCGTAGATGTCCTTCTCTTCCATGTTGCAGTATTCCTGCCCACCCTCCATATACCCCCTATTCTTCTCTTACTACAGGGTCTGGCCTCTGGCCACTACTTCTACCCCCTAAGGCTTACCTGTCCAGCCTTAGTGGCATTTGCTACTTTTGTTGGCATCTTGTTTTCCTGACAGGCCACTCTTCTGGGCTTCAAGTTCTGAGGTCTGTGTGTGCCGACGTCATATTTATGGTCCCTGGTTTATGGCCCTACGTGTGACGTCCCATGCACGTACAGCAGCCAAGCAAAAGCTTTTGTATAGGAGCTGACATCCGATCGTCTGAGGCGGAAAATCCCACACCAAATGAATATTGCAACATGGAAGAGAAGGGCATCTATGGTTATGGTAAGATTTTACACAGCTATTCCTTACACAGATAGCTGCTCATGCATTGGTGTATGATTCGGCAGTAATGCATCTATTTTCCATTGGCATGAGTGCCGTGAAGTTAGGAGTCTAAAGTCAGCTTTGGAGAAGTTTTTCATGGTGGATACCATTGCGGTGGGTGTGGGTGAGATGTGGATTTCCATGATGATTAGTTTGTGGTCGCATCTAACCAGCGAGGAATTGACTGTTGGTGAAGAGCAACGGTTGCCATGTTAGTAATATCCAGGTCAAGGATGTTGCTTCCTGTAGTGGGGGTAAGAATGAGCTGGTCCAGGGCACTGGAATTGAATTCCAGGAAGCGATGGGCCAGTGCATTGGTGCTTGAGTAGTTTTCCCAGTTGATGGAGGGGTAGTTGAAGTCTCCTAGTATGAGAGTCTTGGGTTGGACCTTGATATATTCCAGGGTTCTTAGGAACGTGGAGTGAGAGTCTAGGGACATGGTTGGGGGACCTGTTCATAGGTTCGTACTAGGCTATCTGCCCTAGGTCATTTATAAGCCTAGCCAGAGTGTGTGAGGCTTTCACCACCCCTTAGGATGAGAATACTATACCCATTAGTTTGCTGTGCCTCTGTCCAGCAGTGATACAGAGATGATTCCCGGGGTAAACCTACGATCTCCCATCCACTCGTCAAGATTTCTCTTGAACAGAGTCAGTGAGGAGTACTGCCTCACATGGACTGGGATTCTGTTCCATAGTGTAGGGAGTCTCTGGGTGATGAATCTGTCCCTCCAGCACGTCCTATTTATATCCGTGTTGAGGTTTAAGTCTCTTGCTCTCGTGGCTCTGGTGGATTTGGATTTTTTGAGGTGGAGCATGTCCATTAATTCCGGGTTGGACATGGCCTTGTATGTCAGGCACAGATCACCTCTGAGCAGACGGTATGCGACTGAATAGAGCTGGAGTTTCTTCAGTCGGGCATCGTATGATATATGTTTGAGCCCCTTTATCCTTTTGGTGAGGAACTTTTGGGGTCTTTCCAACTGCTGCAGGTGTCAGGTAAGGTACATTCCGAATGGGGCGTTGTACTGAATCATTGGTCTGATAAGTGAAGAGTACAGGGGTACAATGACCTCTCCTGATCTGGATGTGAATCCCTTCATGATCAGGTGGGCAATGTAGAAGGTCTTCCTAACCACTTTGGCAATGTGAGTGTCAAAAGAGAGGTTACTGTCAACTTGGGTCCCCAGGTCCCTGATAACTTCTTCCGTGTTTAATGGATTACCACCTATGTGGTAATTAGGGGTTTCCTTGTTTTTCCCAAAGGGTATGACTATACATTTTTTGGCATTTAGCTTAAGGCCATGGCTCTGGCACCAGTTATCCATTTCTATGAGACCTCTCTGGAGGATGTCTGTGTCTGATGGAGTGTCAATTATGGTGCCCAGTTTGCAGTCATCTGCAAATTTTGTCAGCCACAATCCCCTATGTTTGCCTGCACTTCAGAAAAATAAATGCCGAACAAGAGGGGCCCAGGACTGAGCCCTGTGGGACACCGTGACCGGCTTAGAGTCTGACATGGCACCAGCAACTCTAACCCTGTGTGTTCTGTCCTTGAGCCAGTTTGCAACCCATCTTGTGACATATGGGTTTACATCTAAGCTGGTGAGCTTTTCTATGATGCCCGAGTGGGGTATTGTGTCAACGCTTTTGCTAGGTCAAGGTAGGCTGTGTGAACTGCCTTACCCTCATCAATGGCCTTAGTGACTGTTTTGAAAAAGTCGACCAAGTTCAAGAGGCAGGATCTGCCCTTGACAAAGCCAAATTGGGTAGGATCCAGTGTCTGTAGGTCCCCAATGTCTTTATTTATGAGTTCCATTATGATCCTCTCCATAGCTTTGCAGACAAGGCTCGTCAAGCTTATGGGGCGGTAATTTCCAGGGTCCGTAGAAGCACCGCCTTTATGGAGTGGGACCACAGTTGCCGTACGCCATTCTTTGGGTACGTATCCTGTAGTAAGGTTAAGATTAAACAGCAGCCTTATGTGTGTGGGTTTAGTTCCTCATTGAGTTCGTGTAGCACACAGCCGGGGACACCGTCCGGTCCCATTGATGCTGTGTTTTTTGCTTTAGAGAGAGCAGCTCTCACCTGGGCATCTGAGATGTTTGGGAGGCTAGACTCTGGTGGGATAGATATTTCTCCTTTTGGGGGGGAGGGAGGGGAGAAATTTGCACTGAACCTGTCTGCCAGTATGTTGGCAATGTCTGTGGGTTCAGTGATTTTTTTATCATTTTGGACTAATTCTGAGCATATCTGGGAGTTTCCACCCAGGTTTCTAACATAGCTAAAGAAGGCCTTGTGATTGTCTTTTGTGTCATTAGCGATTTTTCTCTCAAAGTTGGCCTTGGATGATTTTATGAGTCATCGTAGTTTTTTGCTAGTATTGATCAGAGATGCCTTCCCTTTTAGGAATTTTGCTCTGTCATGTAGTAGCTTTCTCCTCTTGTTGTAGAGTTTGTTTATGGCTGGGGTCCACCGGACAGGGCGCCTGCCTTTGGTGGAAAGGGTCTTGATTTTATTAGGGATTGCTTGATCCATACATTCCTGGAGGTGCTCGTAGAAGGCATTTGTAAGGGTTTCAGCAGCGTGGGTTGTGGTTTCCACTGGCTCGGGGGCCTTGAAGGATACCACTCCAGTCTTAAGAAGTGTGAAGTTTGCTTTTGAGAAGTTCTTCACTGTGGTCTTTTTGCTGGGGTGGGGCGGGATGTGGATCTCCAGTGAGATTAATTTATGGTCTGATCTCACCAATGAGGGATATACTTCCGGTGTGGAGCATTTTGTCCCCATGTTTGTGATGATCAGGTCTAGTATATTTTCTCCTCTTGTGGGAATGGTGACTAGTTGTTCCATAGCATTTGAGTTTACGAACTCCAGGAACCTTTGGGCTAGGGTGTTGGGGCTTGAGTAATGTTCCCAGTCTATGTTTGGGTAGTTGAAGTCACCCAATATGATGGTGTTTGGAGAGACATTCATACTCTCCAGTGTCTTCAGGAAGGCTGTGTGGGTTTCCTGAGTTTGAGAAGGTGGTCTGTAGCATGTTACAAACTGTAGGGCAGTTTTACCTATGGTTAATTGCACCTGGATGGTCTCCGATGCTTCGTGCGTTGCCACTAACCTGGAGGTGTGGGTATCCTTTATGAATATGGATACTCCCCTCCTTTTGTGGTTCGGTCCGGATTTTGGGGCCGGAACGCATGATATGAGGTATAACCTGATAGTGCTGGGGTGCTCTCAGGAGCCTTGAACCAGGTTTCAGTCACAGCACAGACATCGATGTTCTCCATACTGAGGAGGGCTTCGAGTGCATCTTGAGGTTTAGACTTCTGGCATTGAGCAGTATTACCCTTAGTTTTTCTCCATTTTTGTTTTCTAGGGCGGTAGGTTTATCATTTGAGCCTTGCCTAAAAAAGGCACTATGGGGGTGGCAAGAGCCTTTGCCAATATCCGGAAGCCCAGGGGTGGCAGGTGCAAGCCGTCCCTTGCGAAGCAGCGTGGCTTGTCAAGCATGTCATCCCAGGCAGACAGACATTGGATCCCCTTAGAATGACACCAGTAATTAAGCCAATTATTAAAGCTGATCATTTTGTCTCTGTATTGTGGCATCATTCTTGGTGAGGGTAGGATACTGCTCAGGGTCAGTGTCATACCGGCCTGGGCTACATAATCTGAGAGAACCTCTATGTCTTTTTTCATGTAGTCCAAGGAGGTACGTCTCAGGTCGTTCACACCGGCATGGACAATGACTGAGTCATACTTGTACTTGCTGTGGAGTGACCTGAGTGCTTGTGTTATGTGGTGGATTCTAGCGCCTGACAGGCAGCTTACTGTGATCTTTTCCTTGTTCAGTCTGGTGAGTGGGACGTCAGTGTGTCTGACTATGGAGTCACCTATAACAAGTGTGTCTGGCATTGTGTTTGGCCTTAAGGGCTGTGACTGTTTAGCACACTGACTTTGAGAACTATGTGTTGCATGTCTTATGTCTTGAGGTGGCAGTTGCTTGGGTGTCTGCTTTGGAGGCCTCTGTAGTTTTGGTAGATTTTTGATCAGTGCCTCCGTCTTTGTGTGTTTGTGTTTGTTTTGCAGTTGTGATAGTTCTATGTGAAACTGGGTTTGTGGTGTGCGTGGTTTCCTTCTCCTCCTGTCTGGTCTTGCCAGTCCTGAGTTGAGAGAGCTCAGCCTCCAGTTTGGCTATATAGTTGCATCTCTCACATGTATTTGTGTTTTGTGGGAGAAGGAGTGGGTTGTCTGTGTACATGAGGCAATTGTAACATTGCCTCAAGATGCCCAGATTCACCAGCTGAACAGGAGAGGACGCTAGCAACTGACCCTTCGACATGCTAGAAAAGTGAAAAAGTTTGCTGTGTAACTGAGTCAGAAGGGACCTATAGGGAAATGGGTACTCAAGGGGATTCTAGGCTAATGTAGTACTTTTTTTAGTATACAAGTACTTTACCTATATAGAAATGCTTTAGGAGCAAGTGCTGAGCTTTTGAGATAGAGAATAGACTGTTTAGATTGCAAGTAGAGAAGTTCTAAGGGAAAAATTGAAAAGCAGACTTTACGGAGCCAGAAATAGTTTAACCTTGTTTAACCGGTGCTGCCCGATGGTGCTCTATGGGCAACTCCGCGCTAAATCATAAAGCGCTAAAGCGGGCTTTATAGCAGGGGGTTGAAAAGAGCTAGGAATTGACCCAAAATGGCCAATAGACTACAAGTTTCTGGCTGGAACCACTGCTCTAGGGACAAATAGGCTGCTCAGTGCTCCCACTCCCACTGGTGAACAATTGACCTGGATCGCAGTCATACCCAATGTTAGTTGTACCTGAAGTATCTCAAATGCATTATGCTGGGCTACAAGTCTAGAGGCGCGCATATCCTTTATGAATATGGAGACACCACTGCCTTTGGAGCTTCAGTCCATGTTTCGGGGCCAAAAGGTGTGGAATGAGGTATAGCCTGGTAGTGCAGGGGTGCTTTCTGCCCCTTTAAACCAGGTCTCCATTACAGCACAAATGTCGATGTTCTCCATTTTGAGGAGTGCTTTGAGCGAGGGCATCTTGAGATTTAGACTTCTAGCGTTGAGCAAGATGACCCTCAGATTGCATTTATTTGTAGCTGTTATGTTGGTAATTTGGTCTTTAGAACACCACCTAAAGAAGCCACTATAGGGGTGGCAAGAGCCTTAGCCAGTACCCAGAAACCCAGGGGTGACAGATGCAGGCCATCTCTGGCAAAACATCGAGGTCTGTCAATTATGTCATCCCAAGCAGACAGATACTGGATCCCCTTAGAATGACACCAGAAATAGTCAGTCATTTTTTGTTTGTATTGTGGTATCATTCTGGGTGACGGTAGGATACTGCTCAGGGCTAGTGTCATACCTGCCTGGGCCACATAATCCAAGAGCTTCACCATGTCTCTTTTCATGTAGTCCAGGGAGGTGCATCTAAAGTCATTCACACCCACATGGACAATGACAGAGTCATACTTGCACTTGTTGTGGAGTGACATGAGTGCATGTGTTATGTGTCGGATTCTGGCACCTGATAGACAACTGACTGTTACCTTCTCCTTATTCAGTCTAGTGAGTGAGGCTTCTCTGTGCCTCTCTATTGAGTCACGTATGATTAGTGTATTGGGCAAGGTGTTTAACCTTAGGGGCTTAGGTTGAGGGGCACTCTGTGGAGGTGAGCTAAGTGTCCTGTGGTTTGTGCTGCGTTGTGGTGGCCAAGTGCGATTCTGTCTTGGAGGTCTCTGCTGTTTGGGTAAACTTCTATTGAGTGCCTCCTCGAAGGTGGGTGCGTGGTTTGTGTTTTTATGTGAGAACTGTTGTGGGTGTTCTGGAGGGCTGTGTGTTCCATGTGGTGTGGTGCAGGTGTTGATCGTCTCCTCTTGCCCAGCTAGTCCAGTCTTGGCTAGAGAGTGCATAGCTTCCAATTTGGTGATATAAGTGCATTTCTCACAAGTCTGAGTGTTAGGAGGTAAGAGGAGAGGGTTGTTTGTGTACATGAGGCAGTTGCTACACTGCCTCAGAATGCCCAAGTGCACCAGGTTAATAGGGGAAAGCACAGGGAACTGCCCTTTAATCATGTCAGGAGGGGGGTGATCATAACTACTAAGTACTGGAGCTATTTCCATGAAGAACGACTAGTGCTGATGGCTCTTAGATGTGCTATAATAATTGCAACAAAAACCTGTTGAAGTGCAAAGTGATTAGGCTATTTGAAGTGCAAGAGAGAAAAAACTAGCAAGATCTAAGGTAAAAACTGAAGAGCAGACTTTCTGGCACCAGTAATAGTTTACCTCAGCTGGCCGCCACTGAGTGGAGCTTAAACAAGCGCAAACCTGGGCTTTTTAAACCAGAAAGTTGAAAGGGATGGAAAAACTGCCCCAAACGTTCAATAAATTCTGGGCCAGAAACCGCTCTTCTTGTGGTAGATAGGCTACCAAGTGCTTACCACTCCCACTGATAAGCTGGAAGGCTTCCCCTCCAAGACAGAAAGGCTTGGGGGGCTCAGAAGCTTACAAACAGTCCTGGATGCAGCAGATCTGTGTCAGGACTAGCCTAGTTACAGAAAAGGCAAGAAACAAGTGCAAACGTGGGCTTTTAAACCAGAAAGTTGAAGAGGATGGAAAAACTGCCCAAACGGCCTCTAAACCACAATTTCTGGGCCAGAAACCACTCCTCTTGTGGTAGATAGGCTACCTAGTGTTTTTGAGTGTATTTTTATTGTTATTAACTAATCTGCATGGGTAACTGATTTGTTTGCAGTTAAAAAAGCATTCTGTAAAGTCTCATTGCTCCTTTGTCTGTTTAAAAACTTTCATTTTGTGGCTTTCTGTAGTGCTTACTGTCTGTAGGCTAATGCTTTAGTATTGTCTTAGTTCAGAATTGCTGGCTCTGGGCTTGTTTGTTTATACAGTGATTGTTCAAAGCACATGAACAGGCCATCTTGAATTAGCTGAAGCCTTTCTTTACCTTGGCTAGATTGTGTTAATTGGCTGCTGGCTAGTGGGGGCTGGTTCTTTTGTGTTTTTGTAAAAAAAAAAAAAAAAAGTGGTCTAAGGTTGTATCTTCTGGTATTTAAGCTCTAACTTTGAGATGGTGTCTGTCTATACACACTGAGCAGAGTGGAGGAGAGGTGTTGACTGCAACTCTTAGCTGAGCTATACAAGTATCCTGTTTTTTTTTTCGATTATTTATACTGATTATTGTTTCTAGCAACTTACATATAGCACTTTTTATTGCCTGTTGCATAGTTTTTGAGTGGATTGTTATTGCTATTAACTAATCTGTACGGGTAACTGATTTGTTTGCAGTTAAAAAAGCATTCTGTAGAGTCTCATTGCTCCTTTATCTTTTTCAAAACTTTCATTTTGTGGCTTTCTGTAGTGCTTGCTGTCTGTAGGCTAATGCTTTAGTATTGTCCCCAACCATCCTCCCTATTGGTGTCTTGCTGTTATACTTGGTGGCTTTGCAGTTACCCGCCCCTACTGTAAATCTGATCTGGGACACGCCTCCCAGTCTAGTGTCATTAGCTCATTCTACCTAATACACAGAGAACATTTGATAAGGCCTTCTGTTTTTCCTTTTTCCCTTCAAAAAAAAAAAAAATGTTTTGCCTGAATCTCCTTGTGTTCTGACTGTGCTTCTCAAACATTTTGGAAATATAGAGTATATTTTAGAGCATTTATTATAACTGTAATTGCCTTAATATTGCTACAACTCAAGTGCTCTAGGTTGCACTGCATCTGAAGTGTTTGTGGGTTTTAGCTGCTTTTCTGTATATATATATATATATATATATATATATATATATATATATAGACTTCTCTGTATATGTAGACTAGCTACTTATTCTGCTGTGTTACTGCCTCTTAAATTGTTTTTCAGTTGTGCACTTGCCTTGCTTCATTTAAAAAGTTTTAAATTGCTAATTTTGTAGAGTTTTAATTGCATTTACTGTTTAGGACTACACACGCAAGTGTGTTAGCCTTTTCTGTGTGTATTTACTGTATTATTGCATTGTTTAGCCTGTTTCAGCAAAAAAAGTACTATCTTGTTTGCTCGTTTCCCACCTTTTTTAGCCAGTCCATATCCCAGGCTTTGCTTGTCTCAGGACTTTATTTTCTGTGCTCTGAGCTATCCAGACCTTGCTGTGGTAGAGGGAAGTCCTACTGCTTACCAGTGGGACTGGTGAGCATTGTACTGCCTATGTAACACTAGAGGAGTGGTTTCCAGCTCTGAAATTGTAATTTTATTAGCCGTTTTGGGCTGATTTCTATCCCTTTCAATTTTCTGACTTAAAAACGCGTGTGTTTGCACATTTTTCACATCGTGCAGCACTGCAAGGCTACTGTTAAACTATTCCAAGTGCCAGTAAATCTGCTCTTCAAAATTTCCCTTAGAACTAGCTGGTTTCTCAGTAGTAGCACTAAAATCTGAACCCCTGTGACTAGCACTTGCTCTAGAACCTGCTGGAAAGCACTAGGAAGCCTGAAACTGATTCAAGCACTCAGCTTTCCTTGTCAATAAGGAGAAATTAATCATAGGCACTAAGCCTATAATTGCAAAGTACTTTGCAAAGGTAAGGGAAAACAGCTCTTAAACTTTACAAAAAAGAAACTAAACAGGCATGTCCAAGGGTCAGCTTACGGTGATTTCTCCTGTCCACCTGGTGAATCTGGGCATGTGCGGCAACTGCTTCATGTACACAGACAATCCTCTCCTCCTACCACCCAACACTACAACCTGCGAGAGATGTACTTACATAGCCAAACTGGAATCAAAGCTCTCTCCGGCCAAGATTGTGCTAGACAGTCAAGAGGAGAAGGTTAACACCTGCATTACACCTCAAGCAACTCACAGCCCTTCAAAACCCACACCATCAACACCCACACATAGCAACACTATACCCACATATGCTGGGGCCCTTAACATTAACCTGCCCAAGCAACAAGGACCTCCGAAGCCGAAACGCAAACAAACACCAGTCACAACCAAAGTGACACATAGCTCACAACACCAGTGTGCCACCCAACAACAGCCCCTAAGGCGACACAATGTACCCAACACTCAGTCATAGGTGCCTCTATAATCAGGCACACTGATGTTCCACTCACCAGGCTGAACAAGGGGAAAATTACAGTCATCTGCCTGTCTGGTGCCAGGATCCACCACATAACGCATGCACTCAGGTCACTCCACAACAAGTACAAATATGACTCTGTCATTGTCCATGCTGGAGTGAATGACTTGAGACGTACCTCCCTGGACTACATGAAAAGAGACATGGAAGAGCTCTTGGATCATGTGACCCAGGCAGGTATGACCCTAGCCCTGACTAGCATCCTGCCTTCGCCCAGAATGATACCACAGTATAAGGACAAAATTATTGACTTCAGCAATTGGCTAAGCTTCTGGTGTCATTCAAAGGGGATCCAGTATTTGTCTGACTGGGAAGACATGATCAACAAACCACAATGCTTTGCCAGCGATGGTCTGCACCTGTCATCCCTGGGATTCAGGTTACTGGCTAAAGCTCTTGCCACCCCTATAGTGCCTTTTTTAGGCAAGGTTCAAAGGATAAAACCATCACCGTAACAGATACAAGCATGCAAAATCTGAAGGTAATGCTCCTCAATGCTAGAAGTCTAAACCTCAAAATGCACTCTCTCGAGGCACTCCTAAAAATGGAGAACATCGATGTCTGTGCAGTAACTGAGACCTGGTTCAATTCTCCAGAGGGCACCCCTGCAATACCAGGCTACAATTCTTACCACACTTTTCGGCCACAAAACCAAGACCGAAACACTAAAGGTGGAGGAGTGTCCATATTCACCAAGGATATTCACGCCTCCAGGCTAGTTGCCCAACACAATGCATCTGAAATTCTCCAGGTGCAACTAACACTAGGTAAGACTGCAATCCAAATTGTAGCTTGCTACAGATCCCCCACCATGCCCCAAGATTCTCATTACACCTTTCTAAACATACTGGAAAATATTAAGATATAAATATTAAGATATAACCAAACACCTTAATACTGGGTGATTTAAACTACCATGCCATTAATTGGGAAAACTACTCGGGTACCAACTCCTTTTCCCAACTGTTTTTGGAATTCATAAATTCCAACGCGCTGGATAAACTAATCCATTGTCCCACCAGGGGCTCCAATATCCTAGACCTGGTCATTACCAACATGGGAGATAGATGCTCCACACCAGTGGTCACCCCCTCATTGGTCAGGTCTGACCATAAGCAAATCACCTTTGACATCCACATCCCACCCCCCAGTAAGGAAACCTCCTTAAAAAACTTCTCCAAAGCCAACTTCATGCTACTGAAGTCAGAAGTGACAAACTTCACAACACCCATGCAGACGGGATCTGGAAGTTAGACTGCAGAATCCTATACTAAGGCACTGTACGAGCATATCCACTCGTGCATGAATCGTGCCATCCCAAATAGAACCAAGATGCTCTTCTCCAAAAAAAAGGAAGCCAATCTGGTGGTCCCCTGCTATAAACAACCTATACAACAGAAGGAAGAAACTGTTGCAGAAAAGAAGAAAATCCCAGGATGCAAAAAACTCCCTCACCAGCCTCAGTAAGAAGCTGAGATCCCTCATAAAATCCTCAAAAGCTAGTTACGAAAATAAAATTGCCAAAGATTCCAAAGACAGCCGCAAGGCATTCTATAATTATGTCAAGAATCTAAATGGCAATGCTCAGATCTTCTCTGAGCTACAACAGAATGGCATTAAATATACTGATCCCAAGGATATTGCCAATATCCTGGCAGATCGATTTAGTGCCAACTTCACCACCCTTCTCACCCCCTAAAGGGCCCATCTCAATACCAAACGATTGCCAAATTCCGATAATTATGGCCACACAGGTAGAAACCGCACTCTCCAAAGCTAAGAATACAGCATCCATGGGACCAGATGACATCCTAGGCTGTGTACTACATGAACTACAGAATGAACTGGCACCTCACCTAAGTGTCATGTTTAATCTTAGCCTCACCTCAGGCTTCGTGCCCACTGAGTGGCGCACAGCTACAGTTATCCCGCTCCACAAGGGAGGATCCGCCTTGGATCCCAGGAACTACCGTCCCATCAGTCTGACAAGCCTGATCTGCAAGGGCATGGAACGCATTATCACGGAACTAATAAACAAAGACATTAGCAACATTCAAACACTGGACCCCACCCAGTTTGAGTTTGTGAAGTGCCGATCTTGTCTCCTGAATCTGATTGACTACTTCGAATCAGTCTCCAGAGCTGTGGACGAGGGTAAGGCAGTCCACACAGCCTATCTGGACCTCGCCAAGGCCTTCGACACCATCCCCCACTCTGGAATCATAGATAAACTTACTAAGCTGGGCATAAATACCTGTCACTCGATGGGTTGCCAACTGGCTTACTGACAGAACCCAGACTGTAAAAGTAGCTGACTCCAAATCCAGCTCCAGACAAGTGACAAGTGGAGCACCTCAGGGTTCAGTCCTGGGACCACTCTTGTTTGGCATCTACTTCTCTGAAGTACAGGCCAACACTAAGGGACTCTGGCTAACAAAGTTTGCAGATGACTGCAAACTGGGAGCCATTATTGAATCCCCAAATTATGTGGATATTCTACAAAAGGGCCTTACAGAAACAGATGCCTGGTGCCAGAGCCATGTGCTCAAGCTTAATGCCAAGAAATGTATAGTTATCCCCTTTGGAAAAAAACATGTACCCATGAATTACCACATCGGTGGCAGGACACTAAACATCGAACGTGTGATGAGAGACTTGGGGACACAGATGGACAGTGGTCTCACTTTCAATACCCACATCACCACAACAGTCAGGAAATCCTTCTATGTGGCACACCTCATCACTAAGGACTTTTCATCCAGAAAAAAGGAGGTCATTGTCCCACTGTACTCATCCCTTATTAGACCCATTATAGAGTATAATGCCCCGTTTGGTATGTACCTCACAGGATATCTGCAACAGCTGGAAAGGCCACAGAAATACTTCACTAAAAGAATCACAGGCCTAAAAGCAGGTGCCATATGCTGACCATCTAAAAAAACTCCACCTATACTCTGTGGCATATCGTCTACTCAGAGGCGATATCTGCTTAACATACAAGGCCATGTCAAACCCTGAGCTGTTGGACATGCTCCACTTAAAGAAATCCCAATCCCTCAGAGCCCACACGCTCCAGGGATCTAAACCTTGTCATCACAATGAACAAAACATGCTGGAGGGGTAGGTTCCTGACCCAGAGACTCCCAATACTCTGGAATAGACTGCCCATACATGTCAAGCAGAACGCCTCCTTGGCCCTCTCCAAAAGGAACCTTGATGATTGGATGGAAGATGGGAAATTCACCCCGGGGATCATGTCAGTCACCCTGCTAGACAGGAGTCCAGAGAAGTAAATATTGTGGGAAGAAATATCCAGGAAATTGTTATGGCTAGGCTTGCATAGGCCCTAGGGCCAATAGCCTAGTACCAACCTATGAACCACTCTCACTGATAAGCTAGAAGGCTTCCCTCCAACACAGAAAGGCTTGGGGGGGGGGGCTCAGAAGCTTACAAACAGTCCTGGATATAGCAAATCTGTATCTGGACTGCACTAGTTACAGGAAAGGTGGGAAACGAGCTTAGAACTTTTCTGTAAAAAAAAAAAAAAAAGTGGGGGGGGCAGCTAAAACAGTGGCAAAACCATTGAAATGCAGTGCAAGCTAGCACACGAGTTCTGTAGCAATATTAAAGCAAATACAGTTTAAATAAATGCAATTAAATTTAAAAAAATGACTAAAAACGTGCAGAAAGCAATAAATTAGGAAAAAATCAAAATGGAGGCACTTAGAGTATCAGAAAACGATGCTAACAAATACATAAATAATTCAGTCAAGAAAAAATTAAGACAGTGCAGAACTGTGAACAGTTAAAAAGTGCCAAAAAAGATACTTAACAGCTCTATATTTCCAGATTGAGAAGTACACTGTCAGAACACAATGAGATTCTAGCAATGGTAGATTCTAGCAAAGTGTTTTTTATATATATATATATATATATATATATAAATGTAACAGTGGAAAGAGAGAAAGGAGGAACAGAATATAATTCAAGGTTAAGAAACTAAGTGGATTGGCCTTCTCAAATGTTCTCTCTCTCTCTCAGTTAGAATGAGCTAATGACACTAGACTGGGAGGAGTGTGCCAGATCAAATTTATAGTAGGGACTGGCAACTGCAAAGCCACCAAGTATAAGAACAAAACGCCTACAGAAAGGGAGGGTGGGGAACTATATTACAGCTACTAACTACTCACAACAGAAAATACAACTCTCAGACTGGAAGACCTGAAAACACTACCAAGAGTGAGAGTCTGCAGATCAGGTGTCATTAAATTGTCCGCACCGAGTTTTAAAAAGTGTTTTTCGTACTGATGTTTTATACACATTCTCTGAAAGAAGCTTACAGGAGTGTCACTCTTTTTACAAAAGAGCAGATGTTATGTGATCCTATCTCGCCTACATTCAGTACTGATGGGCTCGGAGCCGATCCCTCGGCTCCGACTCGGCACGCTATGCTGTAGAGCGAAGCCTCTTATTGGCTGGGCTATTTCTTATCCCAGGATGCACCACCACTAATCCCCCAGATCTCGTTTGCCGCTTACAAGCTAGGACGTGGTCTCAAACTTGGCTGGGCTAAGTACTGTTTTATTCAGACTTTTCCTGTCAGGAATTTTGCTATTTTGAACCCAAAAGCTGTTTTAACAGCTATTGTTGTTGTACGAGTGTGTTTGCGAAATTGTGTTGAGGAAAATTGTGTTTTCTTTATTTGTGAAGGGAAGGTTTCCCGTTTAAGTTAGAGGGGCCTTCCCCTATTATTATCTAGTGTTTTTTGTGTTTCCAGGAGGTCAAGTACCTGCTTAAGTTAGAGGGTCTTGACCCTCATTTTCAGTGTTTGTGGTACTAGATTGTGTATTGTTTCTGACATTGTGTTTTGTCAAAAAAAAAAAAAAAAACTTAACTTACAGTTTTCACTTTCTTAGTCAGCATGTCTAAAGAGCATAGACCCTCCGGGTTTAAAAAGTGCGCGAGGTGTGGTTACAAAATGTCCATAACGGACGACCACTCCTCGTGCGTTTATTGTTTAGGCGCCAAGCACCTACAAGAGTCCTGTAGCGTGTGTCACGCCTTTTCTGCTAGAGTCCTCCAGGAGAGGAAGAATAAATTAATTTTAAAAGGTTTAATTAAGCCCTCCTTCGAGGAGGCTTTATCTTCCTCTTCCTCTCCTACGAAGAAGAAAAAAGCGTCGGCTCCGTCCAGTCTGTCGGAACCGACTGCCAAAAAACCTAGGCAGGCTTCTCCATCGGCTCCACGGACTTCGGAGCCGAGGGCGGAACGGTCTGCCTCGATGCCTCCAGTCTCGACCCCTCTGGTTTCGGAGCCGAGAACTGGGGCATCGAGAGGCGGGTCACCTTCATCGGCTCCACTGATTTTGGAGCCGATGAGGGTTGCCGGCTCAGACTCTTCCCTTTCGGCGCCGAAGCCCTCCTCGGCACCGAGGGAAATTGTTTCGAGATCTCCCTCAGAACCGATAGTGGTCGAATCTATTCGGAGCTGGTCCCCCAGTCCTATGGAGCCGATGGAGAAATCGGTTCGGACCCGATCGGTGTCATCTAGATCCTCCAAGATGTCTGATTCGGACATCGACAGGGTGCTCCTAAGACTTTTCCAGTCTCCGGTGTTTCAAAAGTTAGTTTCGGCTCCAGCCCATTCGGCTTCGGAGCCGATGGTCCACCCTGCTATTATGGTTCCTCCTCCAACAGCCTCGGCACCGTTGGAGCCGGTGCTGGTGGAGATGGTGGAGGTTTTCGGGTCGGGCCCGACCCTTACTCCAACTCCGGCTCTTGAGTCGGAGTTCGGTACGCGGACTTCTTCTGTCGGCCCTGGGGGGGACGCTTTGGGACTGATGTTTTCGGTCCCAAGCCTTCCTCTCGATGCGTCGGCTGCGGGGGTACCATCTACCGTTGTGGCCACGGAGGTGGGACCTTCCCAGGATTCTGGTGGTCCCGCCTTCAGGGCCATGAGGAGTGCGTTAGCCAAATCTTCCTTGGCTACCTCCACGGTCTCCCCAACTACTTCCCTGCAAACTGAGACTGGGTCTTTGGCAGTCCCCCTGTCCTTAGACAGCGGAGCCCCGGGGCCTGAGGTTACCCCCACTAGGGGTTCCCCTCCTCCTGGAGGTCCCTCTGAAGCTTCTTCGGAGGAACCCCCCAGGAAAAGATCGTGCAAGAGGAAGCACGTTGACTCCCCTGATGAGTCTCTTACATCAGACACTGATCTCGATGATGCAGAGGGGTCCCCTAAGTCGTCCTCAGATGATGTCTCCTTTGCAGACATCCTGGAAGCCCTTAAACAACGAGGCGGCTGGCAATCCAAACCCCCTTCTGCTGATGAGTCGGTGTTCCTTAAGGCCTTCGGGGCTCAGCCCTCCGCCTCCTGGGTGTCTCCGCCCTTCGAGCTCTTGGATTTGATCTGTCGAAGGGCGTGGGAACACCCAGACTCTGTGGAACCAGTGCCTGCTCGTCCTAATAAGTTCCTGTCAGCACCCCCGGAAAAAGAGTTTCTGACGAAAGGTGTGGCTGTAGATGCTTTGGTGGTGGCATCTGCTACCCAGCAAGATGTAGCAGAGGCTTCGACGTCCGTCCATCCTCCTAATAAGGAGTCTAGGAGCATGGATCGGTACGGTAAGCGCACCCTAAGTTCAGCGGCCTTTACACTAAGGTCCTTGAACTATCTCACGCACTTTACCAGATTTCAGAGGGATCTGATTAAAGAACTTTCCGATACCCTCTTGGGTAACCTGCCTGAGCAGCTGGCCCAGACGGTTGGCTCTCAGCTGGCTACGTTGTCGTCCATATCAAACTCGTCCATGAGGCTCATTTCTTATGCGGCCGAAGGGGCGAGTAGAGCGGCGGGTACAGGCATTGCTCTACGGAGGCAAGCCTGGCTCCGCCTGTGTCATTTCGCGGAGGCCTTTAAGTCTTCCTTTGCCGACGCCCCCTTTGATGGGTCCTTTTTGTTTGGACCCAAGGTAAAGGACACACTGACCCGCTGCGAGCAAGAAGGTAAGACTTTGACTGCCGTAGGGACATGATTTTCCACTCCCTTTCGGCCTTACCCCAAGGCTAAAAGAGGAGGGAAAATGTGGTTCCGTAGATCTCAGAAGTCTTACCCCTCACAGCAGGACAATCCCCCTTCTAGAGGCAGGGGAGGGGGAAATTCCTCTGAAAGACGCCGTCCCAGAGGCGGCAGAGGCCCTCGCAACACTGGAGACCGCGAGTCCTTTCGTGGCTCTTCACAGTCCCTGAGGGATTGCCCGGCTGTGCAGCTCCGGAGCCAGTCGGGGGTCGTTTTTCGAGGCACCTAAAAGCCTGGGAAGGCATCACTCAGGACCAATGGGTGCTTCGAATTATCGTCGGAGGTTACGCCATCCCTTTTTCTCACTCTCCACCTCAGTCCAAAAAAATCCCGGACCCGCCACCCAGTCAACGGGAAACTGCAGCCTCAGAAGTTTCAAAGCTGCTGCAAAAAGGAGTCATCCAACTGGTCCCCGCAGACCAGATCGGATTAGGGACTTACTCAAGATTATTTTTGGTGCCAAAAAAGACCGGGGACTTGAGGCCCATTTTGGATCTCAGCATTCTAAACCGTTCAGTCAAAAAGTCCAAGTTCCGAATGGTCACCCTACAATCCATTCTCCCACTGCTGGAGAAAGGTGTTTGGATGTGCTCCATAGATCTCAAGGATGCTTATTACCATATCATGGTACATCAAGCGTCCAGGAGACATCTGCGCTTCAGCCTAGGAGGCAGTCATTTTCAGTTCCGCGCGCTGCCCTTTGGTCTCACCACAGCCCCCAGGGTGTTCACCAAATGTTTGGCGGTCGTGACTGCTCACCTGAGAAGTCTAGGATTCCAGGTGTTTCCGTATCTAGACGACTGGCTCCTAACTGCCACCTCCAAGCTTCTACTATTGCGGAGCCTACAAGCCACAATATCACTGGGCAATTCCCTTGGATTTATCTTCAATTGGCCAAAGTCTGTGTTGCTGCCATCTCAACGCATAAGATTCATCGGAGTAGAGATAGACTCAAACCGAATGCGGGTCTATCTACCTACAGACAGGATACAAACCATACAGGCTCAAGTTCGAGCCTTACTTCCCAGATCCAAAGCCCCAGCCAGAATGGTCCTGCAGCTATTGGGATCCATGTCCTCCATGGTTCTTCTAGTTCCCCTAACAAGGTTGCACATGAGAATTCTCCAGTGGCTTCTTTCAACTCAGTGGTCCTTTCAGGATCTCCCTCTGTCACCTCATATGGATCACGGAAACCTGCAAATGGGACCTTCGCTGGTGGCTGGTGCCCTCCAATCTGGATCAGGGACGACCCTTTGTTCCACCTCCTCCTGTGGCCACTTTGACTACGGACGCCTCCCAGATGGGGTGGGGGGGGGGGCATTCCCTGGGCAGGTCAGTCCAAGGCAAATGACATTCGGAAGAGACCCTACTTCATATCAACATCCTAGAAATGAGAGCGGTGCTTCTGTCCCTTCAAGCCCTTCACGATTACCTCCGTCAGGGCGTAATTGCCGTTCACTCCGACAACATGTCAGTTGTCTGGTACCTGAACAAACAGGGAGGGACCAGATCCTACCCCCTTTGCAGAGAGGCCATGAGAGTTTGGGAATGGGCAGTGTCGACCAAACGCTTTCTAGTGGCGACTCATATCCCGGGCAAGTCCAATGTGATTGCCGACAGACTGAGCAGAACTATCCTCTCTCCACACGAGTGGTCTCTGAACATTACAGTTGCAAATCAGATTTTCAGCAAATGGGGGAGTTCCGTGTTGCGACCTCTTCGCGACTCCGCTAAATGCGAAGTGCACAAAGTTCTTCTCCCTCACCCAGGCTCTGGGGAAGAGCCCTATGGACGCACTAGCCCGTCCGTGGCCCACCGGCTTGCTGTATGCTTTTTCTCCAGTTCTAGTTGCTCCTTACTGGCCTCGTCAGGTATGATTCCCCTATCTTCGGAAATATGCACTGGAAGGTCCATGGTTCCTGGATCAGATCCCAGACTTATTGGTTCATCAGTCGGGACTTTTCCACCAGTCCCTACACACCTTAAAATTGATGGCTTGGCTCCTCCTCTTCCGACTATAGTCAGGAATCATACCTTGGACCCGGAAGTTGTACACATTTTATCCTCGGCCCACAAGTCTGCTACAAAGAAATTGTATTCTAGCAAATGGAAAAGATTTGCTAATTGGGCTTATCTCCGGGGTCTGGATCCCATCACTATTCCCGTATCAGAAGTACTGAAATTTCTAACCTCCCTTTTCAATCAAGGCTCTTCAGTATCAACCATTAAGGTTCAATTGGCAGCTATTTCCAATTTTCACGAATCTATAAACCCACCTTTAATGAGCAACAGATTATGTAAGACCTTCTTTAAAGGTGCTGCGCTTTTAAGACCTCCGATTTCTCATCCGGCTCCTCCATGGGATCTCGATGTGGTGTTACGCGCCTTAACTTCCTCCCCCTTCGAACCGGCAGCAACATGTGATTTAAAATTTCTATCATGGAAAAATGCCTTTCTGGTGGCGATTACTTCTGCCAGAAGGGTTTCAGAGCTTCAAGCTTTGTCTGTAAAACCTCCGTACTTGGTTTTTCACAAAGATAGAGTATCTCTCAGGCCAAATCCATCATTTGTCCCTAAAGTTTGTTCCAGTTTCTGCCTACAACAGTCATTAGAACTTCCAGTCTTCTTTCCGAAGTATTCTAACAAAGCGGAATACATATTCCACACATTAGATGTCCACAGGCAATTGCGTTTTTATTTAGATAGGACCAAACAAACAAGGAAAACAGATCAGTTGTTTGTATCCTTTTCAGACAATAAATTGGGCAAAGCCGTCACAAAGGTCACTATTGCCAAATGGATCAGGGACTGTATTACTCAAGCTTATTCTTCTTCTGATATAGAGCTTACCACCTCTGTCAAAGCTCATTCTACTAGAGCTATGGCTACCTCAATAGCATTCCATTCTAAGCTTGCCATTAGTGACATTTGTGCTGCGGCTACGTGGTCTTCCCCGCACACTTTCATTTCTCATTACAAATTGGATGTGGCATCTAGAGGATGAGCTTCATTTGGTTCCACAGTGCTCAGGAGTGTTTTCCAGTGAGCCACCCAGGATTTAGGTGCAGGGACGCTGTCCCATCAGTACTGAATGTAGGCGAGATAGGATCACATAACATCTTTTAGTTATGTACTTACCATAACTTTAGATGTTTGGGATCCATCTCGCCTACATTCTAATAACCCACCCTCCTTCCCCCTTCCTTGGAGATCAGAGGATATCAGAAGGTCCGAATCCTGTTGTTTCATCTTGAAACATCTGGCAATGTTATATAAACAAGTTGTGTATGTGTGCATGAATGCGGACAAACAAGATCTGGGGGATTAGTGGTGGTGCATCCTGGGATAAGAAATAGCTCAGCCAATAAGAGGCCTCGCTCTATAGCATAGCGTGCCGAATCGGAGCCGAGGGATCGGCTCCGAGCCCATCAGTACTGAATGTAGGCGAGATGGATCCCAAACATCTAAAGTTTTCAGTTCCTGGCCAAGTTACTCCTACCATTTCCCCTCCTTCAATGAACCAGAGTCTCACATTTCCAGCTTGGTTAGGTTCAACTAATTAGTCAACTGTACATGACAATAGACATCAAACAAACCACTTATTTATGTACATGACATTTGTTTACTGGGAAAGTCCTCCTAGGTCAGAAGAACCCATTTCCGTGGAGACCTGGGAAGAAAAGCTTCAACTTACAGAAAAATTATGCACATATATAATACTACATCTTTGCTTTATACAGTGGGTAGGTAGTTTTAACTTAATATCGAGAAACATACATCCAAGCATTTTAACTTCACACACAGGTTTGCACATCCAAGCATCCATGTATATAATAAGTTCTTGTTTCATTAAACATAGAAAATAAGTGTTTTACATTCTTTCATAGGGTAATACATGATGTTAAGTTGTCCAATCTCGCCTTCATTCTTGCTGGATGGGTTCGGAGCCAATCCTCTTCTCCGACTCTGCCACTTTCTATAGCTCGAGAGCTCTTTACTGGCTCGAGGCTACCCCTTATCCCAGAATGCCCAGTGTCAGCTACCCAGATTTCATTTGCTGCTTTAGCTGCAAGGTTGCGTCAGTACTGGCTCAGGCTTAGTATAACTTTTTTCTCTATTTAAAGTCAAATATTTTGCTTCAAAAATTGTTATATTTTTTCTCTGTTACAGATGTTCCACCCAATCTAAGGGATCAGGCAGTCACAGAAGTTTCAAGACTGCTAGAAAAAAAGAGCCATCCAGGAAGTCCCCGCAGACCAGGTAGGATCTGGAACTTACTCAAGATTCTTTTTAGTGCCCAAAAAGACAGGGGACTGGAGACCGATTCTGGATATCAGCAGATTAAACAAATCTGTACAAAAAGAAAAGTTCCAGATGGTGGCACTGCAGTCCATTCTCCCCTTTCTGGGTATTGGATGTGCTCGGTAGATCTTCAGGACGCGTACTATCATATAAGAATGGACAGACGGTCCAGGAGATTTCTACACTTCCGGCTAGGGGCCAGTCATTACCAATTCAGAGCTCTGCCCTTTGGTCTCACCACAGCCCCCAGGGTGTTCACCAAATGCATGGCAGTAGTTACGGCTCACTTGAGACGTCAAGGATTCCAGGTGTTTCCTTATCTGGACGACTGGCTCCTCACTGCTATCACCAGGCAACAACTTATAGAGGCACGAGATTATACTATCACATCCTGTGCTCAACTAGGCATCACAATAAACTTCAAAAAATCTGCCTTGTTGCCCTGTCAATCTATTACATACATAGGAGCAGAACTAGACACAAGAAAAATGATTGTAAAATTGCCTCAGGAAAGAGTTTCCATTATTTGACTTCTCCCTTGTTCCTCCTCCAGGTCAGACACTCAGGAACACACTCTAGTCCACGATTGGCCTCAGGGACTCCTTTATGCATTTCCCCCCTTCCCCCTAATTTCAAAAGTCATTCAGAAAGCAAAATTGTTGGGTTGCAAAATGATCCTTATTGCCCACTATTGGCCTCGACAGATTTGGTTTCCGTTCCTTCACCCACACCTTGTAGCCCAGCCTTGGATTCTGGACCCAGTACCGGACCTGTTGATTCATCAGTCAGGTGGGCTACACCAGTCCCTCCAAACTCTCAAGCTCACAGCTTGGTTACTCCACTTCCAATCTTAGCCAGGCTCCTCAGTATTTCCCCAGCAGTGCGTGGTGATATTGTTTCCTCCCATAAGACAACTACAAGGAAAGTTTATGCTAGCAAATGGAAAAGATTCTCTTACTGGGCAGAATCCAGGAATTTAGATCCTTTTACAGCTCCTGTACACAAGATTTTGGATTTCTTAGCAGAACTGTTTCAATCTGGTGCAGCTGCTGCTACCATCAGAGTACAACTAGCTACCATTTCAAATTTTCACATTGGAGTTTTTAACTCAAGCATAATGTCTCACAAACTCTGTAAGGCCTTCGTGAGAGGTACATCTCTACTTAGACCCCCAGTGAAAGAGCCCCTTCCACCTTGGGATCTCAATTTGGTTCTGGCCTCCTTGATACTGCCACCCTTTGAACCAGCAGCATCATGTTCTTTGAAATTTCTCTCTTGGAAAACTCTCTTCCTAGTTGCTATTACTTCTGCCAGATGTGTTTCAGAACTTCATGCATGATGTGTTTGCTCTCCATACCTAGTTTTTCACAAAAGAGTTTCTCTGAGAACCAACCCATCTTTTCTACCCAAAGTTTGTTCAGAACACAATTTGAATCAATCCATTGAACTTCCTGTCTTTTTCCCTAATCATTCCAACAAGGCAGAATACAGATTACACCAATTGGATGTGCATAGACAACTGCGTTTCTATCTCCATAGAACTAAAGAGATGAGAAAATCAGGTCAGTTGTTCCTTTCATTTGCTAAGAACAAACAAGGCCTTCCAGTTTCTAAAGTAACCTTGTCAAAATGGTTATCAGACACCATTGCCCATACCTACCATTTGCGCCAAAATGATCTTCCAGCAAAACCCAAAGGTCATTCAACTAGGTCACTAGCTACTTCGGTAGCATTTCAGTCTAGATTGCCCATAGATTCAATTTGTGCAGCAGCTACTTGGGCAGATCCTCATACATTTATTTCTCATTACAAAGTAGATGTGGTCTCCCGGGGCAGGGCTTCCTGTGGTTCCACGGTTCTGAAGAGTCTGTTCCAATGAGCCACCTAGGATTGAGGTGCTAGGGACGCTGTCCCATCCAGCAAGAACAAAGGCAAGATTGGACAACTTAACATAAAGAAGTTATGTACCTACCATAACATTCCATGTTAGTTGTCCTTCATCTCACCTTCCTTCTTGCGTCCCTCACTCCTTCCACCTTCCTTGAGGATTGAGAGGAGTTTTATTCAATGGTTTCACTGTCTAAATTGTTTTATTAGTTGCTTCCCAAGCAGACCATGACAATTTACTGTATATCCAGGTTTAATAATAATGGATTATCTTCTATGATTATGTATAGTGTGAGCTATCTCAAACAAGATCTGGGTAGTTGACACTGGGCATTCTGGGATAAGGGGTAGCCTCGAGCCAGTAAAGAGCTCTCGAGTTGTAGAAAGTGGCTGAGTCGGAGCAGAGGATCTGCTCCGAACCCATCCAGCAAGAAGGAAGGCGAGATAGACAACTAACATGGAACGTTATGGTAGGTACATAACTTCTTTTTTTTTTTTTCAGTTCTTCCTTGTATTTTGAGACAGAGATATGTTGTAGAGTAGCCATTACATTACGATAGAAGAGAGAAAGCATTGTGTAGCGATGAGATAAGAGAATACAAACGAGATTAGTTGAAAGGTTTGCAGTATCGAATATGTGTTTTAGTAGCAGTGTTAGGGGGTAGAAATGTAGAGAATAAGTTTAACCAAAAGTAGATCAGTCAGGGGTGGCAATGTTAAGGTCAGGTTAGCCAGGAGCTGAACATGAACATAGCCATATATTGTTTAGATGTATTTTTTTAGGAGGATTTGAAGGCTTCCAGGATAGTAATTGTTCTTGTGGATAGGGGAGAGAATTCCAGACTTTAGCTACAGAGTAAGAATATAAGCTTTTTCTGGTACTTTTAAAGGATTGGAAATGGCTAGGAGTTTTTTGTCTTCAGACCTTAAGGTTCTGTTGGGGAGTTGTAAGGATTCACTACGTGACACAAGGCTGGGCATGCTAAAGGTTTATGAATGATGATGTGCAAGGTTAAGAGTTGGACATAGTAGCGTAGTTAGGGAGCTCAAGCCATTGTATCATATGTAATGCTATACAATGATGTGTGTTAGTTTGAGTTGGTGGTAAACTTGGCAACTTTGTTGTAGCCGCATTCTGTTTTGGATCTGATAGTGAACTGTAGGTTAGTGAGAATTGTGGCACCATGTAGTAAGGAGGGGAGGAGGATTTTTTTTATATTACATCATATGTAATGCTATACAATGATGTGTGTTAGTTTGAGTTGGTGGTAAACTTGGCAACTTTGTTGTAGCCGCATTCTGTTTTGGATCTGATAGTGAACTGTAGGTTAGTGAGAATTGTGGCGCCATGTAGTAAGGAGGGGAGGAGGATTTTTTTTGGGAAGAGTGACTTTGGTCGATGTGTTTAGGAAGTGTTTGTTCCTGTAGAGGATGCTTAGTTTCTGGTGGGTTTTCCAAATGTTATGTTGGATGTGGAGATTAAACTTAAGTTATTTGTCAATGATGACTCCTAGAAGTTTAATGTGGAGGACTATTTCAGTAACAGTGTTGTCCGCTGAATGGATTTTGAAGCAATTTATGTCCAGAGAGTAGTTTTTGGCATAACGAGGAGTTTGTTTTTTAGGGATAAGGAAGAGTTGAGAGTTAGTAAGCCAGGTTTCAGTAGAGGTAAACATTTGTTATGTGATGGAGTGCAGTTGAGGAATTGTGGGAGTGATGCAGATGATAGTAGACTCATCAGCATTTTGTATGAGTGTTCCTAGTGATGAGGAAGTGTACAGGTTGTTTGTAAAAAAAAAAAAAAAATTGGAGTTAAGGGGCCAAGGATAGAACCTTGTGGGACTCCAGTGGGGGTGTGTGAAAAAAGGGAGAGATGGTATATAACCATTTTATAGCTTGTTTTTGATTGTTTAAGTAGCTATTGAACCACTGTATGGAGGGAGGTGCAAGTCCTAGTTTGGAGAGCCTAGCCAATAGTATGGTGTGAGAGACTGTGTCAAAAGCTTTTGATAGGTCAAGAAATAATGCTGCTACAAAGGTACCTGAATCTCTAGCTTTATTTATAATGTCATTGAAAGACAAGAGGGCTGTGGAAGTGCTGTGGCCTGGACGGAAGCCATGTTGGGTATAGGTAAGTAGGTTATTTTGCAGTAAGTATTGCATAAGCTGTTGGTGAATGCACTTTTCCAGTGTTTTGGAGATGGGAATAGAGTTGGCTATAGGTTGGAATTTAACTCAGTAGAGTTTACCCCTTTGTGGATAGGAATATGGGACATTTTCCAGATGTTGGGAACTTTGGATTCGGAGATGGATCTGTTGAAAAGAATACTGATAGGGTAAGCAATGGTGTCAGCAGCCAATTTAAGGTATTCTGGTGGGAGGTTATAAGCTGAGGTTTAAGATTTCGCAGAAGCTTTTTATGAGACTTGCAGAGATGGGTTGAAAAGAGAAATTGGCTGCATTATTAGACTGGGGATTTAAGTGGTTATAGTGGTGAAGGCCAGGGAATGAAGATAAGGCAGGATTGTGGTAATCATGGACGTAGAGGAATTAAAGCTGGGGTTGGAGGAATTTGAGATCAGGGAAGCTATAGATTGTATAAAGTGAAGTCATTTGCTATTTGTAAAGGTGGGGCATCAGGGGAAAGTTAGTGTTCTTTTTTGATCCTGGGGTTAAGTAGGGACGAGATGGAGGACCAACATTTTTTGAGTTAGATCTATGCTTATGTTGGATGTGGGAGTAATATAATTGTTTCTCTTTGTTCACTTGGTTCTTTACTTAGTTGCAGAGTTGTCCGAATACTACTCGATTTTCCTAGTTTTTATTTTGTTTCCAGTCATCCCAGGCGGTCTCTCATTTTTTACTTGCTTTGGTTAACCAAGAAGCAGGATTGTTTTAAATTCTTTCTGTGCATTTTAAACACGGATTTAAGTATACTTAGAAAAGTAGTGTTGAAATACTGTACTGCTAGTTCTAGAAGGAGAGGTTTCAGAATTGACTAATTTATATTCATCAGTAGTTCATTGAATTTATTTTGAGAAACGTTAGATTGCGTATGCATTTCAGTGTGTGTTTTTTAGGTAGATGAGTGGTGGTTCTGAGGGCATACCTGGATAGGTGATCACTTAAGATGTTGGGAAGTGTGCTTATAGTGGTAAAATTAATAGGATGGGATACAAGAATCAGGTCTAGAGTGGATTGTTGGGAATACTCTATATTGTACGAGTAGGACAATTGATGATTGAGAAAAAACGTACAGGCTAATAAGTTTTGTTGGTTTTTGAGAAGAATGTGTTTGCCAGTCGATGTTAACATCAGCTAAAATTATTGTCTCATGGTTAATTGTTTGTGAGATCCAAGAAAGTTTGTCTTTGAGTATGGGTATATTTTGTCCTGGGAGAATATATAGTACTATGACACAGATACTTTTGGTCCTATTATAAAATTTAGAAAGGAAACAACTATCTCTGCATCAGTGAATGTGGGGATGTTAGTAAAAGGTGTGATCCTAAAGGTGTCAGGGTTAGGTAGGGCTACTCCCCCACCTTTCTTATGGCTTCTGTCAAGTCTTGCTATGTTAACGTCGGGGGGGTATGATTTCCAAGTCTTTTATGTTAGAATTTAGCCAAGTTTCAGTTAATGCTAGGATGCCTGGTCTATATACTGGTCAATCCAGGCATGGAAGGGGGCTATTTTGTTGTGTAGGCTTCTAAGGTTTAGTGCTGTTATATGTAGGGTTTTAGGACTTGTTCTAGGGTGTATGTTAGTGCAGAGACCTGGATTTGGGTGGTTGTCTCCTCATTGTTGCAATATGGAAATAAGCTAGGAGCATATTATATTGTGTATATATATATATATATATATATATATTTTTTTTTTTTTTTTTTTTTTTTTTTTTGTGGCAGCCATTTAGTGGCTTAAGGTATGGCTTGGTGTGTGAAGTGGTAAGGATACAGTGAAATAATTGTGGGGAGATGTTAGAAAAACGGCCTGGCTGAGACTGATATGTAGAGGTGAAGGTATCTGAGGTGTAATAATTTGGTGTCTGAGCTGACAGTGATGTAGCATATGTGAGGAGTATTAACAAAGTGGTGAAACAGGATATTAGAAGCATTATTAGTTACTAGAATATGTTTGCGAGTTCTTGGTGATAGTATAGAGAGTATGTTTTGGTCTTGGAGGGGAATGTAGTGTTGTTTGTTTGGGTTTGATGTACGTGTATGGGGTTGGGGAGATAGAAGGTGGGGTTAAATAGCTGATTTGAATAACAGGGTTAATTAGTAGGATACCCTGATTGGAGATTAGATAGCTGGGTGGAGTTCTGTGTCTAGAAAGTCAATAAGTAATGTGGGTGGGAATTAGGGGTAGGGTAGGGGAGTGGTGTGATCGTGAGTGTGGAGCAGAGCAGGCTGACCCATGATAAACAATCAGTAATAGTGTAAGGTACGTCTGTATTTTCCAAAGCAAAGAAATCTTTAAATGCTGACTGTGCTTAAGTGTTACTGTATTGATTTATTTATTTACAAGTTTTGATTTTATAAAAATATAAACTTAGTTTAACAGGAATCTTTACCAGTTTGTGGCACAAAATAGTGGTAGAGGAAGTAATGGTAAAATAGATTAAGCCAATTGTGATATATAGTGTCAGAGAAAAAGGATTGTAATGAAGCCGCTCTACTATCGGGGGGGAGGGTTCTCAAGCTCTATGCTTGCCAGAGAGCAGGTCAGTATTTTAATTTACAGATAAACTTTAGATGTTTCACTGTAATCAGTCCAAACAAGAAAAATGCAGTACCCCTACTGGTATTGGTTCAGTTTTGTAGGCTAGGTGATGTAGTTGATTTAAAAATATCCTCAGACCACTTTTCTATGGACTGCTACTTTGGCCAAGTGGAGATAGAAGTTTAAAAAGTTGATGAAAATAATTAGTTTCCACAGGTGTAATTATAAAGGGCAGTATACTGTGAGGAGAGAAAGAGAAAAATAGGAATCAGCAGTGCTGGCACGTAACAGTGAAGTTTATAACTGCTTGGATATCCTATTGTACAAAAAAAGATAGATTCGAAAAGACGTGGAATAAGTGGAAGTATGGAAATGTAAGATGCAGGGGTGTTAGTAAAGATAGAGGAGGTATAATCAGTTGGCAGACATACAGAAAAAACATATAGCAGTTCGGGGATGAGACAGCAGCTCAGTAGTAAAATTCGAGCAGCCCAGTATCTCGACACAGTATAAATATGACAGTTCTAACAAAAAGAATTTAGTAGGTAATTTAAAATGATGTAATGTAATACTACTCTAACGCAAAATATATCAAGAACAAGACTATGGAATATTCCAAAAGCACAGCAAATTGCAAGATGCGCTAATTAAAGCTCAGTTTGGCATTAGCTATGGTTTAAGCAAAAACTGCATTGAATAGAGAGGCAGCTCTAACAGAAACAAACAGATAAATTATAATGACAATGTAACGCATCTCAATCAGAAGTGCATTTCAGGAGCAGGGCAATAACAAGACAGAAAGCACTTAAAAATTGTCACAGTCTAGTAGTAACTGTGGTCTGTAGGAACAATCTACAATGAAACGGATATGAACACATACTATGTTAGACAGTGTTATGCAGAGAGTATAATATAGTAAACCTAGGACTCATCTCAGAAACGTAGACTCTAATGACTTTTCCACTGAGAAAGTGTTAAACAGGTGCTAGCAGGAGAAAACGCAAACATTTTCAGTAACAGCAACCTGAATTGCAGTTATTTCCTGGGTGTGCATGCAGCTCGAGGGGGATCCTTTGAGGGCGAACTATTCTGCTGGGGGCTAATTAGAAAAGAGAAAACATTATTTTGTATTGCAGGTTTTAAGTCATGCAAAGGATTATGGGATAGTTTAGGCTAAGTTTGGCACATGAATGTTTGTAGTTAAGTCAGTTCAGGGGGCAGGCTAACCCCCGATAGTGGGGTAAGCAAATGAAAAACAATTAGTAATAATATAAGGTATGGATGTATTTTCCAATACAAAGAAATCTTTAAATGCCATTCCTGGTTAAGCATTGCTGTATTTATTTATTTACAGGTCTTGATTTTATAAAAATATAAACTTAAGTTTAACAGGAATATTTACCAGTTTGTGACATGCAATAGTAGTAGAGACAGTAATGGTAAAATAGGTTGATCCAGTTGTGATATACAGTGTCAAAGAAAAAGGGTTATAATGAAGCTATGCTGCTATCTTGGGGGAAGGGCGTCCTCAAGCTACGTGCTTGCCAGAGAGCAGGCCAGTATTTTAATTCACAGATAAAAATTTAGATGTTTCTCTGTAGTCAGTCCAAGCAGGAAAAATATAGTGCCCCTACTTATAGTGGTTTAGTCCTGTAGGCAATGCAACGTAGTTGATTTAAAAATATCGTCGGACAACTTTTGTATGGGGTGCTGCTTTGGCCAAGTGAAGATAGAAATGCCGCACCAATTAGTTTAAAAAGTTAATGCAGTTCTTTGTTTTTAGTTTCCACTGCTGTAATTATAAAGGGCAGTAGCCCCTACTTATAGTGGTTCAGTTCCGTAGGCTATGTGAAGTAGTTGATTTACAGATATCCTCGGACCACTTTAACATGAGGTCCTACTTTGGCCAAGTGGAGCTAGAAATGCAGTGCTGATTAGTTTAAAAAGAGTTGATTCAGTTCTTTGTTTTTTGTTAAATAGTTTCCACAGGTGTAATTGTAAAGGTTACTAGATTCCTGGGCATGCAGCTTGAGGGGGATCCTGTGAGGGTGATCTATTCTTCTGTGGGCTAATTGGAAAAGAAGCATGTTGTTGACTGTGTCCCCTAATATAGCTTTTTACTCATGGCCTCTGAACAACACTTTCCCAGGAATTAATTGTAAGTAAATGCATGGCTGTATCCAGAGTTTAGCGAACCTTACAGTAAAATATACAAAGCATGGTCATCTTTGCATAGTCATCCTTTTATAGCACAGCTTGAACCTGTTATTTCACAGAGAACTTTACATACCAATGAAATGGTTCCGTTTCTTTTTAACCACAACCTCTCAAGTCTCTGATGTGACCCAGTACTTTGTTACTTTTGCTTTATGTTACTACTCATCTTAGTTGTATATTGTAAGCATATCTCTCATTCTCTCAGCAACAGAGTCATGGAGAAAGAAAATAGCAATGTCAACTGATTTAGTAAGCTTATAGTATGAGTACATAAATTAGGATTCATCTTCTGAAGAGAAAAAAGTGTTCAAATCTAATAAATGTTATCATTTGTTGATAAATTCAGCATCTTTTTTTCAAAAAGCATTATGCATTGTAAGGTGTCAGAGCAAAGGTACGAGACAAAATTAGGGACACTTCACAGGTATACTGGCAAGCAACCCAACAATCCTGCACTTTCTGTTCTCCATTACATCTATGTCAAATCAGACATGCATGTAAAGTCTTCATGACACTTATGTATTGAAACAGTACCAGCAGCTGTAACAGCTGACACAGCAGTGACACCATACTCCAAACAGGACACTCACAGGCAACACACACACACTACTGTATGACCATCATGCAGTGGCCAGTTCTTCACAAAATGATGCATGGTTAATGTGAGCAAAGCTGGTTGGTAAATGTCTCTGCACTTGTCTGCAAACCAAGTCTTAATGATATCTGATGTCCACCACTTTCTCAGCAATTAGATATTGCTCACAATTTCAAAACTTCCTCTCCATTACACCTTGAATAGCATAAACACACCACACACACCATGTACCGGTAAAACGTATTGTTGTACC